>NW_027194069.1:0-129990 GCF_032444005.1 Ranitomeya imitator
TCACCGGTTTGCCACAGGATGTAGGCCTGTGGACTGAACAAGAAACCACCAAAAATTTTAACCAGTCATCGTTCTCACAACACTGAGGACCAGTCATTCGAAATGACTTCTCCATGCATTTTATGCATTGGTAAAAGCACTATGATGAAAAGTGTGATATGTTTTCAGGTATCTCCTATACTAATAGAGCCACATGCTCACCGGTTTGCCACATGATGTAGGCCTATGGACAGAACAAGAAACCACCAAAAATTTTAACCAGTCATCGTTCTCACAACACTGAGGACCAGTCATTCGAAATGACTTCTCCATGCATTTTATGCATTGGTAAAAGCACTATGATGAAAAGTGTGATATGTTTTCAGGTATCTCCTATACTAATAGAGCCACATGCTCACCGGTTTGCCACATGATGTAGGCCTATGGACTGAATAAGAAACCACCAAAAATTTTAACCATTCATCGTTCTCAAAACACTGAGGACCAGTCATTCGAAATGACTTCTCCATGCATTTTATGCATTGCTAAAAGCACTATGATGAAAAGTGTGATATGTTTTCAGGTATCTCCTATACTAATAGAGCCACATGCTCACCGGTTTGCCACATGATGTAGGCCTATGGACTGAACAAGAAACCACCAAAAATTTTAACCAGTCATCGTTCTCACAACACTGAGGACCAGTCATTCGAAATGACTTCTCCATGCATTTTATGCATTGGTAAAAGCACTATGATGAAAAGTGTGATATGTTTTCAGGTATCTCCTATACTAATAGAGCCACATGCTCACCGGTTTGCCACATGATGTAGGCCTATGGACTGAACAAGAAACCACCAAAAATTCTAACCAGTCATCGTTCTCACAACACTGAGGACCAGTCATTCGAAATGACTTCTCCATGCATTTTATGCATTGGTAAAAGCACTATGATGAAAAGTGTGATATGTTTTCAGGTATCTCCTATACTAATAGAGCCACATGCTCACCGGTTTGCCACATGATGTAGGCCTATGGACTGAACAAGAAACCACCAAAAATTTTAACCAGTCATCGTTCTCACAACACTGAGGACCAGTCATTCGAAATGACTTCTCCATGCATTTTATGCATTGGTAAAAGCACTATGATGAAAAGTGTGATATGTTTTCAGGTATCTCCTATACTAATAGAGCCACATGCTCACCGGTTTGCCACATGATGTAGGCCTATGGACTGAACAAGAAACCACCAAAAATTATAACCAGTCATCGTTCTCACAACACTGAGGACCAGTCATTCGAAATGACTTCTCCATGCATTTTATGCATTGGTAAAAGCACTATGATGAAAAGTGTGATATGTTTTCAGGTATCTCCTATACTAATAGAGCCACATGCTCACCGGTTTGCCACATGATGTAGGCCTATGGACTGAATAAGAAACCACCAAAAATTTTAACCATTCATCGTTCTCAAAACACTGAGGACCAGTCATTCGAAATGACTTCTCCATGCATTTTATGCATTGCTAAAAGCACTATGATGAAAAGTGTGATATGTTTTCAGGTATCTCCTATACTAATAGAGCCACATGCTCACCGGTTTGCCACATGATGTAGGCCTATGGACTGAACAAGAAACCACCAAAAATTTTAACCAGTACAACACTGAGGACCAGTCATTCGAAATGACTTCTCCATGCATTTTATGCATTGGTAAAAGCACTATGATGAAAAGTGTGATATGTTTTCAGGTATCTCCTATACTAATAGAGCCACATGCTCACCGTTTGCCACATGATGTAGGCCTATGGACTGAACAAGAAACCACCAAAAATTTTAACCAGTCATCGTTCTCACAACACTGAGGACCAGTCATTCGAAATGACTTCTCCATGCATTTTATGCATTGGTAAAAGCACTATGATGAAAAGTGTGATATGTTTTCAGGTATCTCCTATACTAATAGAGCCACATGCTCACCGGTTTGCCACATGATGTAGGCCTATGGACTGAACAAGAAACCACCAAAAATTTTAACCAGTCATCGTTCTCACAACACTGAGGACCAGTCATTCGAAATGACTTCTCCATGCATTTTATGCATTGGTAAAAGCACTATGATGAAAAGTGTGATATGTTTTCAGGTATCTCCTATACTAATAGAGCCACATGCTCACCGGTTTGCCACATGATGTAGGCCTATGGACTGAACAAGAAACCACCAAAAATTTTAACCAGTCATCGTTCTCACAACACTGAGGACCAGTCATTCGAAATGACTTCTCCATGCATTTTATGCATTGGTAAAAGCACTATGATGAAAAGTGTGATATGTTTTCAGGTATCTCCTATACTAATAGAGCCACATGCTCACCGGTTTGCCACATGATGTAGGCCTATGGACTGAACAAGAAACCACCAAAAATTTTAACCAGTCATCGTTCTCACAACACTGAGGACCAGTCATTCGAAATGACTTCTCCATGCATTTTATGCATTGGTAAAAGCACTATGATGAAAAGTGTGATATGTTTTCAGGTATCTCCTATACTAATAGAGCCACATGCTCACCGGTTTGCCACATGATGTAGGCCTATGGACTGAACAAGAAACCACCAAAAATTTTAACCAGTCATCGTTCTCACAACACTGAGGACCAGTCATTCGAAATGACTTCTCCATGCATTTTATGCATTGGTAAAAGCACTATGATGAAAAGTGTGATATGTTTTCAGGTATCTCCTATACTAATAGAGCCACATGCTCACCGGTTTGCCACATGATGTAGGCCTATGGACTGAACAAGAAACCACCAAAAATTTTAACCAGTCATCGTTCTCACAACACTGAGGACCAGTCATTCGAAATGACTTCTCCATGCATTTTATGCATTGGTAAAAGCACTATGATGAAAAGTGTGATATGTTTTCAGGTATCTCCTATACTAATAGAGCCACATGCTCACCGGTTTGCCACATGATGTAGGCCTATGGACTGAACAAGAAACCACCAAAAATTTTAACCAGTCATCGTTCTCACAACACTGAGGACCAGTCATTCGAAATGACTTCTCCATGCATTTTATGCATTGGTAAAAGCACTATGATGAAAAGTGTGATATGTTTTCAGGTATCTCCTATACTAATAGAGCCACATGCTCACCGGTTTGCCACATGATGTAGGCCTATGGACTGAACAAGAAACCACCAAAAATTTTAACCAGTCATCGTTCTCACAACACTGAGGACCAGTCATTCGAAATGACTTCTCCATGCATTTTATGCATTGGTAAAAGCACTATGATGAAAAGTGTGATATGTTTTCAGGTATCTCCTATACTAATAGAGCCACATGCTCACCGGTTTGCCACATGATGTAGGCCTATGGACTGAACAAGAAACCACCAAAAATTTTAACCAGTCATCGTTCTCACAACACTGAGGACCAGTCATTCGAAATGACTTCTCCATGCATTTTATGCATTGGTAAAAGCACTATGATGAAAAGTGTGATATGTTTTCAGGTATCTCCTATACTAATAGAGCCACATGCTCACCGGTTTGCCACATGATGTAGGCCTATGGACTGAACAAGAAACCACCAAAAATTTTAACCAGTCATCGTTCTCACAACACTGAGGACCAGTCATTCGAAATGACTTCTCCATGCATTTTATGCATTGGTAAAAGCACTATGATGAAAAGTGTGATATGTTTTCAGGTATCTCCTATACTAATAGAGCCACATGCTCACCGGTTTGCCACATGATGTAGGCCTATGGACTGAACAAGAAACCACCAAAAATTTTAACCAGTCATCGTTCTCACAACACTGAGGACCAGTCATTCGAAATGACTTCTCCATGCATTTTATGCATTGGTAAAAGCACTATGATGAAAAGTGTGATATGTTTTCAGGTATCTCCTATACTAATAGAGCCACATGCTCACCGGTTTGCCACATGATGTAGGCCTATGGACTGAACAAGAAACCACCAAAAATTTTAACCAGTCATCGTTCTCACAACACTGAGGACCAGTCATTCGAAATGACTTCTCCATGCATTTTATGCATTGGTAAAAGCACTATGATGAAAAGTGTGATATGTTTTCAGGTATCTCCTATACTAATAGAGCCACATGCTCACCGGTTTGCCACATGATGTAGGCCTATGGACTGAACAAGAAACCACCAAAAATTTTAACCAGTCATCGTTCTCACAACACTGAGGACCAGTCATTCGAAATGACTTCTCCATGCATTTTATGCATTGGTAAAAGCACTATGATGAAAAGTGTGATATGTTTTCAGGTATCTCCTATACTAATAGAGCCACATGCTCACCGGTTTGCCACATGATGTAGGCCTATGGACTGAACAAGAAACCACCAAAAATTTTAACCAGTCATCGTTCTCACAACACTGAGGACCAGTCATTCGAAATGACTTCTCCATGCATTTTATGCATTGGTAAAAGCACTATGATGAAAAGTGTGATATGTTTTCAGGTATCTCCTATACTAATAGAGCCACATGCTCACCGGTTTGCCACATGATGTAGGCCTATGGACTGAACAAGAAACCACCAAAAATTTTAACCAGTCATCGTTCTCACAACACTGAGGACCAGTCATTCGAAATGACTTCTCCATGCATTTTATGCATTGGTAAAAGCACTATGATGAAAAGTGTGATATGTTTTCAGGTATCTCCTATACTAATAGAGCCACATGCTCACCGGTTTGCCACATGATGTAGGCCTATGGACTGAACAAGAAACCACCAAAAATTTTAACCAGTCATCGTTCTCACAACACTGAGGACCAGTCATTCGAAATGACTTCTCCATGCATTTTATGCATTGGTAAAAGCACTATGATGAAAAGTGTGATATGTTTTCAGGTATCTCCTATACTAATAGAGCCACATGCTCACCGGTTTGCCACATGATGTAGGCCTATGGACTGAACAAGAAACCACCAAAAATTTTAACCAGTCATCGTTCTCACAACACTGAGGACCAGTCATTCGAAATGACTTCTCCATGCATTTTATGCATTGGTAAAAGCACTATGATGAAAAGTGTGATATGTTTTCAGGTATCTCCTATACTAATAGAGCCACATGCTCACCGGTTTGCCACATGATGTAGGCCTATGGACTGAACAAGAAACCACCAAAAATTTTAACCAGTCATCGTTCTCACAACACTGAGGACCAGTCATTCGAAATGACTTCTCCATGCATTTTATGCATTGGTAAAAGCACTATGATGAAAAGTGTGATATGTTTTCAGGTATCTCCTATACTAATAGAGCCACATGCTCACCGGTTTGCCACATGATGTAGGCCTATGGACTGAACAAGAAACCACCAAAAATTTTAACCAGTCATCGTTCTCACAACACTGAGGACCAGTCATTCGAAATGACTTCTCCATGCATTTTATGCATTGGTAAAAGCACTATGATGAAAAGTGTGATATGTTTTCAGGTATCTCCTATACTAATAGAGCCACATGCTCACCGGTTTGCCACATGATGTAGGCCTATGGACTGAACAAGAAACCACCAAAAATTTTAACCAGTCATCGTTCTCACAACACTGAGGACCAGTCATTCGAAATGACTTCTCCATGCATTTTATGCATTGGTAAAAGCACTATGATGAAAAGTGTGATATGTTTTCAGGTATCTCCTATACTAATAGAGCCACATGCTCACCGGTTTGCCACATGATGTAGGCCTATGGACTGAACAAGAAACCACCAAAAATTTTAACCAGTCATCGTTCTCACAACACTGAGGACCAGTCATTCGAAATGACTTCTCCATGCATTTTATGCATTGGTAAAAGCACTATGATGAAAAGTGTGATATGTTTTCAGGTATCTCCTATACTAATAGAGCCACATGCTCACCGGTTTGCCACATGATGTAGGCCTATGGACTGAACAAGAAACCACCAAAAATTTTAACCAGTCATCGTTCTCACAACACTGAGGACCAGTCATTCGAAATGACTTCTCCATGCATTTTATGCATTGGTAAAAGCACTATGATGAAAAGTGTGATATGTTTTCAGGTATCTCCTATACTAATAGAGCCACATGCTCACCGGTTTGCCACATGATGTAGGCCTATGGACTGAACAAGAAACCACCAAAAATTTTAACCAGTCATCGTTCTCACAACACTGAGGACCAGTCATTCGAAATGACTTCTCCATGCATTTTATGCATTGGTAAAAGCACTATGATGAAAAGTGTGATATGTTTTCAGGTATCTCCTATACTAATAGAGCCACATGCTCACCGGTTTGCCACATGATGTAGGCCTATGGACTGAACAAGAAACCACCAAAAATTTTAACCAGTCATCGTTCTCACAACACTGAGGACCAGTCATTCGAAATGACTTCTCCATGCATTTTATGCATTGGTAAAAGCACTATGATGAAAAGTGTGATATGTTTTCAGGTATCTCCTATACTAATAGAGCCACATGCTCACCGGTTTGCCACATGATGTAGGCCTATGGACTGAACAAGAAACCACCAAAAATTTTAACCAGTCATCGTTCTCACAACACTGAGGACCAGTCATTCGAAATGACTTCTCCATGCATTTTATGCATTGGTAAAAGCACTATGATGAAAAGTGTGATATGTTTTCAGGTATCTCCTATACTAATAGAGCCACATGCTCACCGGTTTGCCACATGATGTAGGCCTATGGACTGAACAAGAAACCACCAAAAATTTTAACCAGTCATCGTTCTCACAACACTGAGGACCAGTCATTCGAAATGACTTCTCCATGCATTTTATGCATTGGTAAAAGCACTATGATGAAAAGTGTGATATGTTTTCAGGTATCTCCTATACTAATAGAGCCACATGCTCACCGGTTTGCCACATGATGTAGGCCTATGGACTGAACAAGAAACCACCAAAAATTTTAACCAGTCATCGTTCTCACAACACTGAGGACCAGTCATTCGAAATGACTTCTCCATGCATTTTATGCATTGGTAAAAGCACTATGATGAAAAGTGTGATATGTTTTCAGGTATCTCCTATACTAATAGAGCCACATGCTCACCGGTTTGCCACATGATGTAGGCCTATGGACTGAACAAGAAACCACCAAAAATTTTAACCAGTCATCGTTCTCACAACACTGAGGACCAGTCATTCGAAATGACTTCTCCATGCATTTTATGCATTGGTAAAAGCACTATGATGAAAAGTGTGATATGTTTTCAGGTATCTCCTATACTAATAGAGCCACATGCTCACCGGTTTGCCACATGATGTAGGCCTATGGACTGAACAAGAAACCACCAAAAATTTTAACCAGTCATCGTTCTCACAACACTGAGGACCAGTCATTCGAAATGACTTCTCCATGCATTTTATGCATTGGTAAAAGCACTATGATGAAAAGTGTGATATGTTTTCAGGTATCTCCTATACTAATAGAGCCACATGCTCACCGGTTTGCCACATGATGTAGGCCTATGGACTGAACAAGAAACCACCAAAAATTTTAACCAGTCATCGTTCTCACAACACTGAGGACCAGTCATTCGAAATGACTTCTCCATGCATTTTATGCATTGGTAAAAGCACTATGATGAAAAGTGTGATATGTTTTCAGGTATCTCCTATACTAATAGAGCCACATGCTCACCGGTTTGCCACATGATGTAGGCCTATGGACTGAACAAGAAACCACCAAAAATTTTAACCAGTCATCGTTCTCACAACACTGAGGACCAGTCATTCGAAATGACTTCTCCATGCATTTTATGCATTGGTAAAAGCACTATGATGAAAAGTGTGATATGTTTTCAGGTATCTCCTATACTAATAGAGCCACATGCTCACCGGTTTGCCACATGATGTAGGCCTATGGACTGAACAAGAAACCACCAAAAATTTTAACCAGTCATCGTTCTCACAACACTGAGGACCAGTCATTCGAAATGACTTCTCCATGCATTTTATGCATTGGTAAAAGCACTATGATGAAAAGTGTGATATGTTTTCAGGTATCTCCTATACTAATAGAGCCACATGCTCACCGGTTTGCCACATGATGTAGGCCTATGGACTGAACAAGAAACCACCAAAAATTTTAACCAGTCATCGTTCTCACAACACTGAGGACCAGTCATTCGAAATGACTTCTCCATGCATTTTATGCATTGGTAAAAGCACTATGATGAAAAGTGTGATATGTTTTCAGGTATCTCCTATACTAATAGAGCCACATGCTCACCGGTTTGCCACATGATGTAGGCCTATGGACTGAACAAGAAACCACCAAAAATTTTAACCAGTCATCGTTCTCACAACACTGAGGACCAGTCATTCGAAATGACTTCTCCATGCATTTTATGCATTGGTAAAAGCACTATGATGAAAAGTGTGATATGTTTTCAGGTATCTCCTATACTAATAGAGCCACATGCTCACCGGTTTGCCACATGATGTAGGCCTATGGACTGAACAAGAAACCACCAAAAATTTTAACCAGTCATCGTTCTCACAACACTGAGGACCAGTCATTCGAAATGACTTCTCCATGCATTTTATGCATTGGTAAAAGCACTATGATGAAAAGTGTGATATGTTTTCAGGTATCTCCTATACTAATAGAGCCACATGCTCACCGGTTTGCCACATGATGTAGGCCTATGGACTGAACAAGAAACCACCAAAAATTTTAACCAGTCATCGTTCTCACAACACTGAGGACCAGTCATTCGAAATGACTTCTCCATGCATTTTATGCATTGGTAAAAGCACTATGATGAAAAGTGTGATATGTTTTCAGGTATCTCCTATACTAATAGAGCCACATGCTCACCGGTTTGCCACATGATGTAGGCCTATGGACTGAACAAGAAACCACCAAAAATTTTAACCAGTCATCGTTCTCACAACACTGAGGACCAGTCATTCGAAATGACTTCTCCATGCATTTTATGCATTGGTAAAAGCACTATGATGAAAAGTGTGATATGTTTTCAGGTATCTCCTATACTAATAGAGCCACATGCTCACCGGTTTGCCACATGATGTAGGCCTATGGACTGAACAAGAAACCACCAAAAATTTTAACCAGTCATCGTTCTCACAACACTGAGGACCAGTCATTCGAAATGACTTCTCCATGCATTTTATGCATTGGTAAAAGCACTATGATGAAAAGTGTGATATGTTTTCAGGTATCTCCTATACTAATAGAGCCACATGCTCACCGGTTTGCCACATGATGTAGGCCTATGGACTGAACAAGAAACCACCAAAAATTTTAACCAGTCATCGTTCTCACAACACTGAGGACCAGTCATTCGAAATGACTTCTCCATGCATTTTATGCATTGGTAAAAGCACTATGATGAAAAGTGTGATATGTTTTCAGGTATCTCCTATACTAATAGAGCCACATGCTCACCGGTTTGCCACATGATGTAGGCCTATGGACTGAACAAGAAACCACCAAAAATTTTAACCAGTCATCGTTCTCACAACACTGAGGACCAGTCATTCGAAATGACTTCTCCATGCATTTTATGCATTGGTAAAAGCACTATGATGAAAAGTGTGATATGTTTTCAGGTATCTCCTATACTAATAGAGCCACATGCTCACCGGTTTGCCACATGATGTAGGCCTATGGACTGAACAAGAAACCACCAAAAATTTTAACCAGTCATCGTTCTCACAACACTGAGGACCAGTCATTCGAAATGACTTCTCCATGCATTTTATGCATTGGTAAAAGCACTATGATGAAAAGTGTGATATGTTTTCAGGTATCTCCTATACTAATAGAGCCACATGCTCACCGGTTTGCCACATGATGTAGGCCTATGGACTGAACAAGAAACCACCAAAAATTTTAACCAGTCATCGTTCTCACAACACTGAGGACCAGTCATTCGAAATGACTTCTCCATGCATTTTATGCATTGGTAAAAGCACTATGATGAAAAGTGTGATATGTTTTCAGGTATCTCCTATACTAATAGAGCCACATGCTCACCGGTTTGCCACATGATGTAGGCCTATGGACTGAACAAGAAACCACCAAAAATTTTAACCAGTCATCGTTCTCACAACACTGAGGACCAGTCATTCGAAATGACTTCTCCATGCATTTTATGCATTGGTAAAAGCACTATGATGAAAAGTGTGATATGTTTTCAGGTATCTCCTATACTAATAGAGCCACATGCTCACCGGTTTGCCACATGATGTAGGCCTATGGACTGAACAAGAAACCACCAAAAATTTTAACCAGTCATCGTTCTCACAACACTGAGGACCAGTCATTCGAAATGACTTCTCCATGCATTTTATGCATTGGTAAAAGCACTATGATGAAAAGTGTGATATGTTTTCAGGTATCTCCTATACTAATAGAGCCACATGCTCACCGGTTTGCCACATGATGTAGGCCTATGGACTGAACAAGAAACCACCAAAAATTTTAACCAGTCATCGTTCTCACAACACTGAGGACCAGTCATTCGAAATGACTTCTCCATGCATTTTATGCATTGGTAAAAGCACTATGATGAAAAGTGTGATATGTTTTCAGGTATCTCCTATACTAATAGAGCCACATGCTCACCGGTTTGCCACATGATGTAGGCCTATGGACTGAACAAGAAACCACCAAAAATTTTAACCAGTCATCGTTCTCACAACACTGAGGACCAGTCATTCGAAATGACTTCTCCATGCATTTTATGCATTGGTAAAAGCACTATGATGAAAAGTGTGATATGTTTTCAGGTATCTCCTATACTAATAGAGCCACATGCTCACCGGTTTGCCACATGATGTAGGCCTATGGACTGAACAAGAAACCACCAAAAATTTTAACCAGTCATCGTTCTCACAACACTGAGGACCAGTCATTCGAAATGACTTCTCCATGCATTTTATGCATTGGTAAAAGCACTATGATGAAAAGTGTGATATGTTTTCAGGTATCTCCTATACTAATAGAGCCACATGCTCACCGGTTTGCCACATGATGTAGGCCTATGGACTGAACAAGAAACCACCAAAAATTTTAACCAGTCATCGTTCTCACAACACTGAGGACCAGTCATTCGAAATGACTTCTCCATGCATTTTATGCATTGGTAAAAGCACTATGATGAAAAGTGTGATATGTTTTCAGGTATCTCCTATACTAATAGAGCCACATGCTCACCGGTTTGCCACATGATGTAGGCCTATGGACTGAACAAGAAACCACCAAAAATTTTAACCAGTCATCGTTCTCACAACACTGAGGACCAGTCATTCGAAATGACTTCTCCATGCATTTTATGCATTGGTAAAAGCACTATGATGAAAAGTGTGATATGTTTTCAGGTATCTCCTATACTAATAGAGCCACATGCTCACCGGTTTGCCACATGATGTAGGCCTATGGACTGAACAAGAAACCACCAAAAATTTTAACCAGTCATCGTTCTCACAACACTGAGGACCAGTCATTCGAAATGACTTCTCCATGCATTTTATGCATTGGTAAAAGCACTATGATGAAAAGTGTGATATGTTTTCAGGTATCTCCTATACTAATAGAGCCACATGCTCACCGGTTTGCCACATGATGTAGGCCTATGGACTGAACAAGAAACCACCAAAAATTTTAACCAGTCATCGTTCTCACAACACTGAGGACCAGTCATTCGAAATGACTTCTCCATGCATTTTATGCATTGGTAAAAGCACTATGATGAAAAGTGTGATATGTTTTCAGGTATCTCCTATACTAATAGAGCCACATGCTCACCGGTTTGCCACATGATGTAGGCCTATGGACTGAACAAGAAACCACCAAAAATTTTAACCAGTCATCGTTCTCACAACACTGAGGACCAGTCATTCGAAATGACTTCTCCATGCATTTTATGCATTGGTAAAAGCACTATGATGAAAAGTGTGATATGTTTTCAGGTATCTCCTATACTAATAGAGCCACATGCTCACCGGTTTGCCACATGATGTAGGCCTATGGACTGAACAAGAAACCACCAAAAATTTTAACCAGTCATCGTTCTCACAACACTGAGGACCAGTCATTCGAAATGACTTCTCCATGCATTTTATGCATTGGTAAAAGCACTATGATGAAAAGTGTGATATGTTTTCAGGTATCTCCTATACTAATAGAGCCACATGCTCACCGGTTTGCCACATGATGTAGGCCTATGGACTGAACAAGAAACCACCAAAAATTTTAACCAGTCATCGTTCTCACAACACTGAGGACCAGTCATTCGAAATGACTTCTCCATGCATTTTATGCATTGGTAAAAGCACTATGATGAAAAGTGTGATATGTTTTCAGGTATCTCCTATACTAATAGAGCCACATGCTCACCGGTTTGCCACATGATGTAGGCCTATGGACTGAACAAGAAACCACCAAAAATTTTAACCAGTCATCGTTCTCACAACACTGAGGACCAGTCATTCGAAATGACTTCTCCATGCATTTTATGCATTGGTAAAAGCACTATGATGAAAAGTGTGATATGTTTTCAGGTATCTCCTATACTAATAGAGCCACATGCTCACCGGTTTGCCACATGATGTAGGCCTATGGACTGAACAAGAAACCACCAAAAATTTTAACCAGTCATCGTTCTCACAACACTGAGGACCAGTCATTCGAAATGACTTCTCCATGCATTTTATGCATTGGTAAAAGCACTATGATGAAAAGTGTGATATGTTTTCAGGTATCTCCTATACTAATAGAGCCACATGCTCACCGGTTTGCCACATGATGTAGGCCTATGGACTGAACAAGAAACCACCAAAAATTTTAACCAGTCATCGTTCTCACAACACTGAGGACCAGTCATTCGAAATGACTTCTCCATGCATTTTATGCATTGGTAAAAGCACTATGATGAAAAGTGTGATATGTTTTCAGGTATCTCCTATACTAATAGAGCCACATGCTCACCGGTTTGCCACATGATGTAGGCCTATGGACTGAACAAGAAACCACCAAAAATTTTAACCAGTCATCGTTCTCACAACACTGAGGACCAGTCATTCGAAATGACTTCTCCATGCATTTTATGCATTGGTAAAAGCACTATGATGAAAAGTGTGATATGTTTTCAGGTATCTCCTATACTAATAGAGCCACATGCTCACCGGTTTGCCACATGATGTAGGCCTATGGACTGAACAAGAAACCACCAAAAATTTTAACCAGTCATCGTTCTCACAACACTGAGGACCAGTCATTCGAAATGACTTCTCCATGCATTTTATGCATTGGTAAAAGCACTATGATGAAAAGTGTGATATGTTTTCAGGTATCTCCTATACTAATAGAGCCACATGCTCACCGGTTTGCCACATGATGTAGGCCTATGGACTGAACAAGAAACCACCAAAAATTTTAACCAGTCATCGTTCTCACAACACTGAGGACCAGTCATTCGAAATGACTTCTCCATGCATTTTATGCATTGGTAAAAGCACTATGATGAAAAGTGTGATATGTTTTCAGGTATCTCCTATACTAATAGAGCCACATGCTCACCGGTTTGCCACATGATGTAGGCCTATGGACTGAACAAGAAACCACCAAAAATTTTAACCAGTCATCGTTCTCACAACACTGAGGACCAGTCATTCGAAATGACTTCTCCATGCATTTTATGCATTGGTAAAAGCACTATGATGAAAAGTGTGATATGTTTTCAGGTATCTCCTATACTAATAGAGCCACATGCTCACCGGTTTGCCACATGATGTAGGCCTATGGACTGAACAAGAAACCACCAAAAATTTTAACCAGTCATCGTTCTCACAACACTGAGGACCAGTCATTCGAAATGACTTCTCCATGCATTTTATGCATTGGTAAAAGCACTATGATGAAAAGTGTGATATGTTTTCAGGTATCTCCTATACTAATAGAGCCACATGCTCACCGGTTTGCCACATGATGTAGGCCTATGGACTGAACAAGAAACCACCAAAAATTTTAACCAGTCATCGTTCTCACAACACTGAGGACCAGTCATTCGAAATGACTTCTCCATGCATTTTATGCATTGGTAAAAGCACTATGATGAAAAGTGTGATATGTTTTCAGGTATCTCCTATACTAATAGAGCCACATGCTCACCGGTTTGCCACATGATGTAGGCCTATGGACTGAACAAGAAACCACCAAAAATTTTAACCAGTCATCGTTCTCACAACACTGAGGACCAGTCATTCGAAATGACTTCTCCATGCATTTTATGCATTGGTAAAAGCACTATGATGAAAAGTGTGATATGTTTTCAGGTATCTCCTATACTAATAGAGCCACATGCTCACCGGTTTGCCACATGATGTAGGCCTATGGACTGAACAAGAAACCACCAAAAATTTTAACCAGTCATCGTTCTCACAACACTGAGGACCAGTCATTCGAAATGACTTCTCCATGCATTTTATGCATTGGTAAAAGCACTATGATGAAAAGTGTGATATGTTTTCAGGTATCTCCTATACTAATAGAGCCACATGCTCACCGGTTTGCCACATGATGTAGGCCTATGGACTGAACAAGAAACCACCAAAAATTTTAACCAGTCATCGTTCTCACAACACTGAGGACCAGTCATTCGAAATGACTTCTCCATGCATTTTATGCATTGGTAAAAGCACTATGATGAAAAGTGTGATATGTTTTCAGGTATCTCCTATACTAATAGAGCCACATGCTCACCGGTTTGCCACATGATGTAGGCCTATGGACTGAACAAGAAACCACCAAAAATTTTAACCAGTCATCGTTCTCACAACACTGAGGACCAGTCATTCGAAATGACTTCTCCATGCATTTTATGCATTGGTAAAAGCACTATGATGAAAAGTGTGATATGTTTTCAGGTATCTCCTATACTAATAGAGCCACATGCTCACCGGTTTGCCACATGATGTAGGCCTATGGACTGAACAAGAAACCACCAAAAATTTTAACCAGTCATCGTTCTCACAACACTGAGGACCAGTCATTCGAAATGACTTCTCCATGCATTTTATGCATTGGTAAAAGCACTATGATGAAAAGTGTGATATGTTTTCAGGTATCTCCTATACTAATAGAGCCACATGCTCACCGGTTTGCCACATGATGTAGGCCTATGGACTGAACAAGAAACCACCAAAAATTTTAACCAGTCATCGTTCTCACAACACTGAGGACCAGTCATTCGAAATGACTTCTCCATGCATTTTATGCATTGGTAAAAGCACTATGATGAAAAGTGTGATATGTTTTCAGGTATCTCCTATACTAATAGAGCCACATGCTCACCGGTTTGCCACATGATGTAGGCCTATGGACTGAACAAGAAACCACCAAAAATTTTAACCAGTCATCGTTCTCACAACACTGAGGACCAGTCATTCGAAATGACTTCTCCATGCATTTTATGCATTGGTAAAAGCACTATGATGAAAAGTGTGATATGTTTTCAGGTATCTCCTATACTAATAGAGCCACATGCTCACCGGTTTGCCACATGATGTAGGCCTATGGACTGAACAAGAAACCACCAAAAATTTTAACCAGTCATCGTTCTCACAACACTGAGGACCAGTCATTCGAAATGACTTCTCCATGCATTTTATGCATTGGTAAAAGCACTATGATGAAAAGTGTGATATGTTTTCAGGTATCTCCTATACTAATAGAGCCACATGCTCACCGGTTTGCCACATGATGTAGGCCTATGGACTGAACAAGAAACCACCAAAAATTTTAACCAGTCATCGTTCTCACAACACTGAGGACCAGTCATTCGAAATGACTTCTCCATGCATTTTATGCATTGGTAAAAGCACTATGATGAAAAGTGTGATATGTTTTCAGGTATCTCCTATACTAATAGAGCCACATGCTCACCGGTTTGCCACATGATGTAGGCCTATGGACTGAACAAGAAACCACCAAAAATTTTAACCAGTCATCGTTCTCACAACACTGAGGACCAGTCATTCGAAATGACTTCTCCATGCATTTTATGCATTGGTAAAAGCACTATGATGAAAAGTGTGATATGTTTTCAGGTATCTCCTATACTAATAGAGCCACATGCTCACCGGTTTGCCACATGATGTAGGCCTATGGACTGAACAAGAAACCACCAAAAATTTTAACCAGTCATCGTTCTCACAACACTGAGGACCAGTCATTCGAAATGACTTCTCCATGCATTTTATGCATTGGTAAAAGCACTATGATGAAAAGTGTGATATGTTTTCAGGTATCTCCTATACTAATAGAGCCACATGCTCACCGGTTTGCCACATGATGTAGGCCTATGGACTGAACAAGAAACCACCAAAAATTTTAACCAGTCATCGTTCTCACAACACTGAGGACCAGTCATTCGAAATGACTTCTCCATGCATTTTATGCATTGGTAAAAGCACTATGATGAAAAGTGTGATATGTTTTTCAGGTATCTCCTATACTAATAGAGCCACATGCTCACCGGTTTGCCACATGATGTAGGCCTATGGACTGAACAAGAAACCACCAAAAATTTTAACCAGTCATCGTTCTCACAACACTGAGGACCAGTCATTCGAAATGACTTCTCCATGCATTTTATGCATTGGTAAAAGCACTATGATGAACAAGTGTGATATGTTTTCAGGTATCTCCTATACTAATAGAGCCACATGCTCACACGGTTTGCCACATGATGTAGGCCTATGGACTGAACAAGAAACCACCAAAAATTTTAACCAGTCATCGTTCTCACAACACTGAGGACCAGTCATTCGAAATGACTTCTCCATGCATTTTATGCATTGGTAAAAGCACTATGATGAAAAGTGTGATATGTTTTCAGGTATCTCCTATACTAATAGAGCCACATGCTCACCGGTTTGCCACATGATGTAGGCCTATGGACTGAACAAGAAACCACCAAAAATTTTAACCAGTCATCGTTCTCACAACACTGAGGACCAGTCATTCGAAATGACTTCTCCATGCATTTTATGCATTGGTAAAAGCACTATGATGAAAAGTGTGATATGTTTTCAGGTATCTCCTATACTAATAGAGCCACATGCTCACCGGTTTGCCACATGATGTAGGCCTATGGACTGAACAAGAAACCACCAAAAATTTTAACCAGTCATCGTTCTCACAACACTGAGGACCAGTCATTCGAAATGACTTCTCCATGCATTTTATGCATTGGTAAAAGCACTATGATGAAAAGTGTGATATGTTTTCAGGTATCTCCTATACTAATAGAGCCACATGCTCACCGGTTTGCCACATGATGTAGGCCTATGGACTGAACAAGAAACCACCAAAAATTTTAACCAGTCATCGTTCTCACAACACTGAGGACCAGTCATTCGAAATGACTTCTCCATGCATTTTATGCATTGGTAAAAGCACTATGATGAAAAGTGTGATATGTTTTCAGGTATCTCCTATACTAATAGAGCCACATGCTCACCGGTTTGCCACATGATGTAGGCCTATGGACTGAACAAGAAACCACCAAAAATTTTAACCAGTCATCGTTCTCACAACACTGAGGACCAGTCATTCGAAATGACTTCTCCATGCATTTTATGCATTGGTAAAAGCACTATGATGAAAAGTGTGATATGTTTTCAGGTATCTCCTATACTAATAGAGCCACATGCTCACCGGTTTGCCACATGATGTAGGCCTATGGACTGAACAAGAAACCACCAAAAATTTTAACCAGTCATCGTTCTCACAACACTGAGGACCAGTCATTCGAAATGACTTCTCCATGCATTTTATGCATTGGTAAAAGCACTATGATGAAAAGTGTGATATGTTTTCAGGTATCTCCTATACTAATAGAGCCACATGCTCACCGGTTTGCCACATGATGTAGGCCTATGGACTGAACAAGAAACCACCAAAAATTTTAACCAGTCATCGTTCTCACAACACTGAGGACCAGTCATTCGAAATGACTTCTCCATGCATTTTATGCATTGGTAAAAGCACTATGATGAAAAGTGTGATATGTTTTCAGGTATCTCCTATACTAATAGAGCCACATGCTCACCGGTTTGCCACATGATGTAGGCCTATGGACTGAACAAGAAACCACCAAAAATTTTAACCAGTCATCGTTCTCACAACACTGAGGACCAGTCATTCGAAATGACTTCTCCATGCATTTTATGCATTGGTAAAAGCACTATGATGAAAAGTGTGATATGTTTTCAGGTATCTCCTATACTAATAGAGCCACATGCTCACCGGTTTGCCACATGATGTAGGCCTATGGACTGAACAAGAAACCACCAAAAATTTTAACCAGTCATCGTTCTCACAACACTGAGGACCAGTCATTCGAAATGACTTCTCCATGCATTTTATGCATTGGTAAAAGCACTATGATGAAAAGTGTGATATGTTTTCAGGTATCTCCTATACTAATAGAGCCACATGCTCACCGGTTTGCCACATGATGTAGGCCTATGGACTGAACAAGAAACCACCAAAAATTTTAACCAGTCATCGTTCTCACAACACTGAGGACCAGTCATTCGAAATGACTTCTCCATGCATTTTATGCATTGGTAAAAGCACTATGATGAAAAGTGTGATATGTTTTCAGGTATCTCCTATACTAATAGAGCCACATGCTCACCGGTTTGCCACATGATGTAGGCCTATGGACTGAACAAGAAACCACCAAAAATTTTAACCAGTCATCGTTCTCACAACACTGAGGACCAGTCATTCGAAATGACTTCTCCATGCATTTTATGCATTGGTAAAAGCACTATGATGAAAAGTGTGATATGTTTTCAGGTATCTCCTATACTAATAGAGCCACATGCTCACCGGTTTGCCACATGATGTAGGCCTATGGACTGAACAAGAAACCACCAAAAATTTTAACCAGTCATCGTTCTCACAACACTGAGGACCAGTCATTCGAAATGACTTCTCCATGCATTTTATGCATTGGTAAAAGCACTATGATGAAAAGTGTGATATGTTTTCAGGTATCTCCTATACTAATAGAGCCACATGCTCACCGGTTTGCCACATGATGTAGGCCTATGGACTGAACAAGAAACCACCAAAAATTTTAACCAGTCATCGTTCTCACAACACTGAGGACCAGTCATTCGAAATGACTTCTCCATGCATTTTATGCATTGGTAAAAGCACTATGATGAAAAGTGTGATATGTTTTCAGGTATCTCCTATACTAATAGAGCCACATGCTCACCGGTTTGCCACATGATGTAGGCCTATGGACTGAACAAGAAACCACCAAAAATTTTAACCAGTCATCGTTCTCACAACACTGAGGACCAGTCATTCGAAATGACTTCTCCATGCATTTTATGCATTGGTAAAAGCACTATGATGAAAAGTGTGATATGTTTTCAGGTATCTCCTATACTAATAGAGCCACATGCTCACCGGTTTGCCACATGATGTAGGCCTATGGACTGAACAAGAAACCACCAAAAATTTTAACCAGTCATCGTTCTCACAACACTGAGGACCAGTCATTCGAAATGACTTCTCCATGCATTTTATGCATTGGTAAAAGCACTATGATGAAAAGTGTGATATGTTTTCAGGTATCTCCTATACTAATAGAGCCACATGCTCACCGGTTTGCCACATGATGTAGGCCTATGGACTGAACAAGAAACCACCAAAAATTTTAACCAGTCATCGTTCTCACAACACTGAGGACCAGTCATTCGAAATGACTTCTCCATGCATTTTATGCATTGGTAAAAGCACTATGATGAAAAGTGTGATATGTTTTCAGGTATCTCCTATACTAATAGAGCCACATGCTCACCGGTTTGCCACATGATGTAGGCCTATGGACTGAACAAGAAACCACCAAAAATTTTAACCAGTCATCGTTCTCACAACACTGAGGACCAGTCATTCGAAATGACTTCTCCATGCATTTTATGCATTGGTAAAAGCACTATGATGAAAAGTGTGATATGTTTTCAGGTATCTCCTATACTAATAGAGCCACATGCTCACCGGTTTGCCACATGATGTAGGCCTATGGACTGAACAAGAAACCACCAAAAATTTTAACCAGTCATCGTTCTCACAACACTGAGGACCAGTCATTCGAAATGACTTCTCCATGCATTTTATGCATTGGTAAAAGCACTATGATGAAAAGTGTGATATGTTTTCAGGTATCTCCTATACTAATAGAGCCACATGCTCACCGGTTTGCCACATGATGTAGGCCTATGGACTGAACAAGAAACCACCAAAAATTTTAACCAGTCATCGTTCTCACAACACTGAGGACCAGTCATTCGAAATGACTTCTCCATGCATTTTATGCATTGGTAAAAGCACTATGATGAAAAGTGTGATATGTTTTCAGGTATCTCCTATACTAATAGAGCCACATGCTCACCGGTTTGCCACATGATGTAGGCCTATGGACTGAACAAGAAACCACCAAAAATTTTAACCAGTCATCGTTCTCACAACACTGAGGACCAGTCATTCGAAATGACTTCTCCATGCATTTTATGCATTGGTAAAAGCACTATGATGAAAAGTGTGATATGTTTTCAGGTATCTCCTATACTAATAGAGCCACATGCTCACCGGTTTGCCACATGATGTAGGCCTATGGACTGAACAAGAAACCACCAAAAATTTTAACCAGTCATCGTTCTCACAACACTGAGGACCAGTCATTCGAAATGACTTCTCCATGCATTTTATGCATTGGTAAAAGCACTATGATGAAAAGTGTGATATGTTTTCAGGTATCTCCTATACTAATAGAGCCACATGCTCACCGGTTTGCCACATGATGTAGGCCTATGGACTGAACAAGAAACCACCAAAAATTTTAACCAGTCATCGTTCTCACAACACTGAGGACCAGTCATTCGAAATGACTTCTCCATGCATTTTATGCATTGGTAAAAGCACTATGATGAAAAGTGTGATATGTTTTCAGGTATCTCCTATACTAATAGAGCCACATGCTCACCGGTTTGCCACATGATGTAGGCCTATGGACTGAACAAGAAACCACCAAAAATTTTAACCAGTCATCGTTCTCACAACACTGAGGACCAGTCATTCGAAATGACTTCTCCATGCATTTTATGCATTGGTAAAAGCACTATGATGAAAAGTGTGATATGTTTTCAGGTATCTCCTATACTAATAGAGCCACATGCTCACCGGTTTGCCACATGATGTAGGCCTATGGACTGAACAAGAAACCACCAAAAATTTTAACCAGTCATCGTTCTCACAACACTGAGGACCAGTCATTCGAAATGACTTCTCCATGCATTTTATGCATTGGTAAAAGCACTATGATGAAAAGTGTGATATGTTTTCAGGTATCTCCTATACTAATAGAGCCACATGCTCACCGGTTTGCCACATGATGTAGGCCTATGGACTGAACAAGAAACCACCAAAAATTTTAACCAGTCATCGTTCTCACAACACTGAGGACCAGTCATTCGAAATGACTTCTCCATGCATTTTATGCATTGGTAAAAGCACTATGATGAAAAGTGTGATATGTTTTCAGGTATCTCCTATACTAATAGAGCCACATGCTCACCGGTTTGCCACATGATGTAGGCCTATGGACTGAACAAGAAACCACCAAAAATTTTAACCAGTCATCGTTCTCACAACACTGAGGACCAGTCATTCGAAATGACTTCTCCATGCATTTTATGCATTGGTAAAAGCACTATGATGAAAAGTGTGATATGTTTTCAGGTATCTCCTATACTAATAGAGCCACATGCTCACCGGTTTGCCACATGATGTAGGCCTATGGACTGAACAAGAAACCACCAAAAATTTTAACCAGTCATCGTTCTCACAACACTGAGGACCAGTCATTCGAAATGACTTCTCCATGCATTTTATGCATTGGTAAAAGCACTATGATGAAAAGTGTGATATGTTTTCAGGTATCTCCTATACTAATAGAGCCACATGCTCACCGGTTTGCCACATGATGTAGGCCTATGGACTGAACAAGAAACCACCAAAAATTTTAACCAGTCATCGTTCTCACAACACTGAGGACCAGTCATTCGAAATGACTTCTCCATGCATTTTATGCATTGGTAAAAGCACTATGATGAAAAGTGTGATATGTTTTCAGGTATCTCCTATACTAATAGAGCCACATGCTCACCGGTTTGCCACATGATGTAGGCCTATGGACTGAACAAGAAACCACCAAAAATTTTAACCAGTCATCGTTCTCACAACACTGAGGACCAGTCATTCGAAATGACTTCTCCATGCATTTTATGCATTGGTAAAAGCACTATGATGAAAAGTGTGATATGTTTTCAGGTATCTCCTATACTAATAGAGCCACATGCTCACCGGTTTGCCACATGATGTAGGCCTATGGACTGAACAAGAAACCACCAAAAATTTTAACCAGTCATCGTTCTCACAACACTGAGGACCAGTCATTCGAAATGACTTCTCCATGCATTTTATGCATTGGTAAAAGCACTATGATGAAAAGTGTGATATGTTTTCAGGTATCTCCTATACTAATAGAGCCACATGCTCACCGGTTTGCCACATGATGTAGGCCTATGGACTGAACAAGAAACCACCAAAAATTTTAACCAGTCATCGTTCTCACAACACTGAGGACCAGTCATTCGAAATGACTTCTCCATGCATTTTATGCATTGGTAAAAGCACTATGATGAAAAGTGTGATATGTTTTCAGGTATCTCCTATACTAATAGAGCCACATGCTCACCGGTTTGCCACATGATGTAGGCCTATGGACTGAACAAGAAACCACCAAAAATTTTAACCAGTCATCGTTCTCACAACACTGAGGACCAGTCATTCGAAATGACTTCTCCATGCATTTTATGCATTGGTAAAAGCACTATGATGAAAAGTGTGATATGTTTTCAGGTATCTCCTATACTAATAGAGCCACATGCTCACCGGTTTGCCACATGATGTAGGCCTATGGACTGAACAAGAAACCACCAAAAATTTTAACCAGTCATCGTTCTCACAACACTGAGGACCAGTCATTCGAAATGACTTCTCCATGCATTTTATGCATTGGTAAAAGCACTATGATGAAAAGTGTGATATGTTTTCAGGTATCTCCTATACTAATAGAGCCACATGCTCACCGGTTTGCCACATGATGTAGGCCTATGGACTGAACAAGAAACCACCAAAAATTTTAACCAGTCATCGTTCTCACAACACTGAGGACCAGTCATTCGAAATGACTTCTCCATGCATTTTATGCATTGGTAAAAGCACTATGATGAAAAGTGTGATATGTTTTCAGGTATCTCCTATACTAATAGAGCCACATGCTCACCGGTTTGCCACATGATGTAGGCCTATGGACTGAACAAGAAACCACCAAAAATTTTAACCAGTCATCGTTCTCACAACACTGAGGACCAGTCATTCGAAATGACTTCTCCATGCATTTTATGCATTGGTAAAAGCACTATGATGAAAAGTGTGATATGTTTTCAGGTATCTCCTATACTAATAGAGCCACATGCTCACCGGTTTGCCACATGATGTAGGCCTATGGACTGAACAAGAAACCACCAAAAATTTAACCAGTCATCGTTCTCACAACACTGAGGACCAGTCATTCGAAATGACTTCTCCATGCATTTTATGCATTGGTAAAAGCACTATGATGAAAAGTGTGATATGTTTTCAGGTATCTCCTATACTAATAGAGCCACATGCTCACCGGTTTGCCACATGATGTAGGCCTATGGACTGAACAAGAAACCACCAAAAATTTTAACCAGTCATCGTTCTCACAACACTGAGGACCAGTCATTCGAAATGACTTCTCCATGCATTTTATGCATTGGTAAAAGCACTATGATGAAAAGTGTGATATGTTTTCAGGTATCTCCTATACTAATAGAGCCACATGCTCACCGGTTTGCCACATGATGTAGGCCTATGGACTGAACAAGAAACCACCAAAAATTTTAACCAGTCATCGTTCTCACAACACTGAGGACCAGTCATTCGAAATGACTTCTCCATGCATTTTATGCATTGGTAAAAGCACTATGATGAAAAGTGTGATATGTTTTCAGGTATCTCCTATACTAATAGAGCCACATGCTCACCGGTTTGCCACATGATGTAGGCCTATGGACTGAACAAGAAACCACCAAAAATTTTAACCAGTCATCGTTCTCACAACACTGAGGACCAGTCATTCGAAATGACTTCTCCATGCATTTTATGCATTGGTAAAAGCACTATGATGAAAAGTGTGATATGTTTTCAGGTATCTCCTATACTAATAGAGCCACATGCTCACCGGTTTGCCACATGATGTAGGCCTATGGACTGAACAAGAAACCACCAAAAATTTTAACCAGTCATCGTTCTCACAACACTGAGGACCAGTCATTCGAAATGACTTCTCCATGCATTTTATGCATTGGTAAAAGCACTATGATGAAAAGTGTGATATGTTTTCAGGTATCTCCTATACTAATAGAGCCACATGCTCACCGGTTTGCCACATGATGTAGGCCTATGGACTGAACAAGAAACCACCAAAAATTTTAACCAGTCATCGTTCTCACAACACTGAGGACCAGTCATTCGAAATGACTTCTCCATGCATTTTATGCATTGGTAAAAGCACTATGATGAAAAGTGTGATATGTTTTCAGGTATCTCCTATACTAATAGAGCCACATGCTCACCGGTTTGCCACATGATGTAGGCCTATGGACTGAACAAGAAACCACCAAAAATTTTAACCAGTCATCGTTCTCACAACACTGAGGACCAGTCATTCGAAATGACTTCTCCATGCATTTTATGCATTGGTAAAAGCACTATGATGAAAAGTGTGATATGTTTTCAGGTATCTCCTATACTAATAGAGCCACATGCTCACCGGTTTGCCACATGATGTAGGCCTATGGACTGAACAAGAAACCACCAAAAATTTTAACCAGTCATCGTTCTCACAACACTGAGGACCAGTCATTCGAAATGACTTCTCCATGCATTTTATGCATTGGTAAAAGCACTATGATGAAAAGTGTGATATGTTTTCAGGTATCTCCTATACTAATAGAGCCACATGCTCACCGGTTTGCCACATGATGTAGGCCTATGGACTGAACAAGAAACCACCAAAAATTTTAACCAGTCATCGTTCTCACAACACTGAGGACCAGTCATTCGAAATGACTTCTCCATGCATTTTATGCATTGGTAAAAGCACTATGATGAAAAGTGTGATATGTTTTCAGGTATCTCCTATACTAATAGAGCCACATGCTCACCGGTTTGCCACATGATGTAGGCCTATGGACTGAACAAGAAACCACCAAAAATTTTAACCAGTCATCGTTCTCACAACACTGAGGACCAGTCATTCGAAATGACTTCTCCATGCATTTTATGCATTGGTAAAAGCACTATGATGAAAAGTGTGATATGTTTTCAGGTATCTCCTATACTAATAGAGCCACATGCTCACCGGTTTGCCACATGATGTAGGCCTATGGACTGAACAAGAAACCACCAAAAATTTTAACCAGTCATCGTTCTCACAACACTGAGGACCAGTCATTCGAAATGACTTCTCCATGCATTTTATGCATTGGTAAAAGCACTATGATGAAAAGTGTGATATGTTTTCAGGTATCTCCTATACTAATAGAGCCACATGCTCACCGGTTTGCCACATGAGGTAGGCCTATGGACTGAACAAGAAACCACCAAAAATTTTAACCAGTCATCGTTCTCACAACACTGAGGACCAGTCATTCGAAATGACTTCTCCATGCATTTTATGCATTGGTAAAAGCACTATGATGAAAAGTGTGATATGTTTTCAGGTATCTCCTATACTAATAGAGCCACATGCTCACCGGTTTGCCACATGATGTAGGCCTATGGACTGAACAAGAAACCACCAAAAATTTTAACCAGTCATCGTTCTCACAACACTGAGGACCAGTCATTCGAAATGACTTCTCCATGCATTTTATGCATTGGTAAAAGCACTATGATGAAAAGTGTGATATGTTTTCAGGTATCTCCTATACTAATAGAGCCACATGCTCACCGGTTTGCCACATGATGTAGGCCTATGGACTGAACAAGAAACCACCAAAAATTTTAACCAGTCATCATTCTCACAACACTGAGGACCAGTCATTCGAAATGACTTCTCCATGCATTTTATGCATTGGTAAAAGCACTATGATGAAAAGTGTGATATGTTTTCAGGTATCTCCTATACTAATAGAGCCACATGCTCACCGGTTTGCCACATGATGTAGGCCTATGGACTGAACAAGAAACCACCAAAAATTTTAACCAGTCATCGTTCTCACAACACTGAGGACCAGTCATTCGAAATGACTTCTCCATGCATTTTATGCATTGGTAAAAGCACTATGATGAAAAGTGTGATATGTTTTCAGGTATCTCCTATACTAATAGAGCCACATGCTCACCGGTTTGCCACATGATGTAGGCCTATGGACTGAACAAGAAACCACCAAAAATTTTAACCAGTCATCGTTCTCACAACACTGAGGACCAGTCATTCGAAATGACTTCTCCATGCATTTTATGCATTGGTAAAAGCACTATGATTGAAAAGTGTGATATGTTTTCAGGTATCTCCTATACTAATAGAGCCACATGCTCACCGGTTTGCCACATGATGTAGGCCTATGGACTGAACAAGAAACCACCAAAAATTTTAACCAGTCATCGTTCTCACAACACTGAGGACCAGTCATTCGAAATGACTTCTCCATGCATTTTATGCATTGGTAAAAGCACTATGATGAAAAGTGTGATATGTTTTCAGGTATCTCCTATACTAATAGAGCCACATGCTCACCGGTTTGCCACATGATGTAGGCCTATGGACTGAACAAGAAACCACCAAAAATTTTAACCAGTCATCGTTCTCACAACACTGAGGACCAGTCATTCGAAATGACTTCTCCATGCATTTTATGCATTGGTAAAAGCACTATGATGAAAAGTGTGATATGTTTTCAGGTATCTCCTATACTAATAGAGCCACATGCTCACCGGTTTGCCACATGATGTAGGCCTATGGACTGAACAAGAAACCACCAAAAATTTTAACCAGTCATCGTTCTCACAACACTGAGGACCAGTCATTCGAAATGACTTCTCCATGCATTTTATGCATTGGTAAAAGCACTATGATGAAAAGTGTGATATGTTTTCAGGTATCTCCTATACTAATAGAGCCACATGCTCACCGGTTTGCCACATGATGTAGGCCTATGGACTGAACAAGAAACCACACAAAATTTTAAACAGTCATCGTTCTCACAACACTGAGGACCAGTCATTCGAAATTACTTCTCCATGCATTTTATGCATTGGTAAAAGCACTATGAAGAAAAGTGTGATATGTTTTCAGGTATCTCCTATACTAATAGAGCCACATGCTCACCGGTTTGCCACATGATGTAGGCCTATGGACTGAACAAGAAACCACCAAAAATTTTAACCAGTCATCGTTCTCACAACACTGAGGACCAGTCATTCGAAATGACTTCTCCATGCATTTTATGCATTGGTAAAAGCACTATGATGAAAAGTGTGATATGTTTTCAGGTATCTCCTATACTAATAGAGCCACATGCTCTATTTTGCCACATGCTCTAAGTTTGCCACATGATGTAGGCCTATGGACTGAACAAGAAACCACCAAAAATTTTAACCAGTCATCGTTCTCACAACACTGAGGACCAGTCATTCGAAATGACTTCTCCATGCATTTTATGCATTGGTAAAAGCACTATGAAGAAAAGTGTGATATGTTTTCAGGTATCTCCTATACTAATAGAGCCACATGCTCACCGGTTTGCCACATGATGTAGGCCTATGGACTGAACAAGAAACCACCAAAAATTTTAACCAGTCATCGTTCTCACAACACTGAGGACCAGTCATTCGAAATGACTTCTCCATGCATTTTATGCATTGGTAAAAGCACTATGATGAAAAGTGTGATATGTTTTCAGGTATCTCCTATACTAATAGAGCAACATGCTCACCGGTTTGCCACATGATGTAGGCCTATGGACTGAACAAGAAACCACCAAAAATTTTAACCAGTCATCGTTCTCACAACACTGAGGACCAGTCATTCGAAATGACTTCTCCATGCATTTTATGCATTGGTAAAAGCACTATGATGAAAAGTGTGATATGTTTTCAGGTATCTCCTATACTAATAGAGCCACATGCTCACCGGTTTGCCACATGATGTAGGCCTATGGACTGAACAAGAAACCACCAAAAATTTTAACCAGTCATCGTTCTCACAACACTGAGGACCAGTCATTCGAAATGACTTCTCCATGCATTTTATGCATTGGTAAAAGCACTATGATGAAAAGTGTGATGTTTTCAGGTATCTCCTATACTAATAGAGCCACATGCTCACCGGTTTGCCACATGATGTAGGCCTATGGACTGAACAAGAAACCACCAAAAATATTAACCAGTCATCGTTCTCACAACACTGAGGACCAGTCATTCGAAATGACTTCTCCATGCATTTTATGCATTGGTAAAAGCACTATGATGAAAAGTGTGATATGTTTTCAGGTATCTCCTATACTAATAGAGCCACATGCTCACCGGTTTGCCACATGATGTAGGCCTATGGACTGAACAAGAAACCACCAAAAATTTTAACCAGTCATCGTTCTCACAACACTGAGGACCAGTCATTCGAAATGACTTCTCCATGCATTTTATGCATTGGTAAAAGCACTATGATGAAAAGTGTGATATGTTTTCAGGTATCTCCTATACTAATAGAGCCACATGCTCACCGGTTTGCCACATGATGTAGGCCTATGGACTGAACAAGAAACCACCAAAAATTTTAACCAGTCATCGTTCTCACAACACTGAGGACCAGTCATTCGAAATGACTTCTCCATGCATTTTATGCATTGGTAAAAGCACTATGATGAAAAGTGTGATATGTTTTCAGGTATCTCCTATACTAATAGAGCCACATGCTCACCGGTTTGCCACATGATGTAGGCCTATGGACTGAACAAGAAACCACCAAAAATTTTAACCAGTCATCGTTCTCACAACACTGAGGACCAGTCATTCGAAATGACTTCTCCATGCATTTTATGCATTGGTAAAAGCACTATGAAGAAAAGTGTGATATGTTTTCAGGTATCTCCTATACTAATAGAGCCACATGCTCACCGGTTTGCCACATGATGTAGGCCTATGGACTGAACAAGAAACCACCAAAAATTTTAACCAGTCATCGTTCTCACAACACTGAGGACCAGTCATTCGAAATGACTTCTCCATGCATTTTATGCATTGGTAAAAGCACTATGATGAAAAGTGTGATATGTTTTCAGGTATCTCCTATACTAATAGAGCCACATGCTCACCGGTTTGCCACATGATGTAGGCCTATGGACTGAACAAGAAACCACCAAAAATTTTAACCAGTCATCATTCTCACAACACTGAGGACCAGTCATTCGAAATGACTTCTCCATGCATTTTATGCATTGGTAAAAGCACTATGATGAAAAGTGTGATATGTTTTCAGGTATCTCCTATACTAATAGAGCCACATGCTCACCGGTTTGCCACATGATGTAGGCCTATGGACTGAACAAGAAACCACCAAAAATTTTAACCAGTCATCGTTCTCACAACACTGAGGACCAGTCATTCGAAATGACTTCTCCATGCATTTTATGCATTGGTAAAAGCACTATGATGAAAAGTGTGATATGTTTTCAGGTATCTCCTATACTAATAGAGCCACATGCTCACCGGTTTGCCACATGATGTAGGCCTATGGACTGAACAAGAAACCACCAAAAATTTTAACCAGTCATCGTTCTCACAACACTGAGGACCAGTCATTCGAAATGACTTCTCCATGCATTTTATGCATTGGTAAAAGCACTATGATTGAAAAGTGTGATATGTTTTCAGGTATCTCCTATACTAATAGAGCCACATGCTCACCGGTTTGCCACATGATGTAGGCCTATGGACTGAACAAGAAACCACCAAAAATTTTAACCAGTCATCGTTCTCACAACACTGAGGACCAGTCATTCGAAATGACTTCTCCATGCATTTTATGCATTGGTAAAAGCACTATGATGAAAAGTGTGATATGTTTTCAGGTATCTCCTATACTAATAGAGCCACATGCTCACCGGTTTGCCACATGATGTAGGCCTATGGACTGAACAAGAAACCACCAAAAATTTTAACCAGTCATCGTTCTCACAACACTGAGGACCAGTCATTCGAAATGACTTCTCCATGCATTTTATGCATTGGTAAAAGCACTATGATGAAAAGTGTGATATGTTTTCAGGTATCTCCTATACTAATAGAGCCACATGCTCACCGGTTTGCCACATGATGTAGGCCTATGGACTGAACAAGAAACCACCAAAAATTTTAACCAGTCATCGTTCTCACAACACTGAGGACCAGTCATTCGAAATGACTTCTCCATGCATTTTATGCATTGGTAAAAGCACTATGATGAAAAGTGTGATATGTTTTCAGGTATCTCCTATACTAATAGAGCCACATGCTCACCGGTTTGCCACATGATGTAGGCCTATGGACTGAACAAGAAACCACACAAAATTTTAAACAGTCATCGTTCTCACAACACTGAGGACCAGTCATTCGAAATTACTTCTCCATGCATTTTATGCATTGGTAAAAGCACTATGAAGAAAAGTGTGATATGTTTTCAGGTATCTCCTATACTAATAGAGCCACATGCTCACCGGTTTGCCACATGATGTAGGCCTATGGACTGAACAAGAAACCACCAAAAATTTTAACCAGTCATCGTTCTCACAACACTGAGGACCAGTCATTCGAAATGACTTCTCCATGCATTTTATGCATTGGTAAAAGCACTATGATGAAAAGTGTGATATGTTTTCAGGTATCTCCTATACTAATAGAGCCACATGCTCTATTTTGCCACATGCTCTAAGTTTGCCACATGATGTAGGCCTATGGACTGAACAAGAAACCACCAAAAATTTTAACCAGTCATCGTTCTCACAACACTGAGGACCAGTCATTCGAAATGACTTCTCCATGCATTTTATGCATTGGTAAAAGCACTATGAAGAAAAGTGTGATATGTTTTCAGGTATCTCCTATACTAATAGAGCCACATGCTCACCGGTTTGCCACATGATGTAGGCCTATGGACTGAACAAGAAACCACCAAAAATTTTAACCAGTCATCGTTCTCACAACACTGAGGACCAGTCATTCGAAATGACTTCTCCATGCATTTTATGCATTGGTAAAAGCACTATGATGAAAAGTGTGATATGTTTTCAGGTATCTCCTATACTAATAGAGCAACATGCTCACCGGTTTGCCACATGATGTAGGCCTATGGACTGAACAAGAAACCACCAAAAATTTTAACCAGTCATCGTTCTCACAACACTGAGGACCAGTCATTCGAAATGACTTCTCCATGCATTTTATGCATTGGTAAAAGCACTATGATGAAAAGTGTGATATGTTTTCAGGTATCTCCTATACTAATAGAGCCACATGCTCACCGGTTTGCCACATGATGTAGGCCTATGGACTGAACAAGAAACCACCAAAAATTTTAACCAGTCATCGTTCTCACAACACTGAGGACCAGTCATTCGAAATGACTTCTCCATGCATTTTATGCATTGGTAAAAGCACTATGATGAAAAGTGTGATGTTTTCAGGTATCTCCTATACTAATAGAGCCACATGCTCACCGGTTTGCCACATGATGTAGGCCTATGGACTGAACAAGAAACCACCAAAAATATTAACCAGTCATCGTTCTCACAACACTGAGGACCAGTCATTCGAAATGACTTCTCCATGCATTTTATGCATTGGTAAAAGCACTATGATGAAAAGTGTGATATGTTTTCAGGTATCTCCTATACTAATAGAGCCACATGCTCACCGGTTTGCCACATGATGTAGGCCTATGGACTGAACAAGAAACCACCAAAAATTTTAACCAGTCATCGTTCTCACAACACTGAGGACCAGTCATTCGAAATGACTTCTCCATGCATTTTATGCATTGGTAAAAGCACTATGATGAAAAGTGTGATATGTTTTCAGGTATCTCCTATACTAATAGAGCCACATGCTCACCGGTTTGCCACATGATGTAGGCCTATGGACTGAACAAGAAACCACCAAAAATTTTAACCAGTCATCGTTCTCACAACACTGAGGACCAGTCATTCGAAATGACTTCTCCATGCATTTTATGCATTGGTAAAAGCACTATGATGAAAAGTGTGATATGTTTTCAGGTATCTCCTATACTAATAGAGCCACATGCTCACCGGTTTGCCACATGATGTAGGCCTATGGACTGAACAAGAAACCACCAAAAATTTTAACCAGTCATCGTTCTCACAACACTGAGGACCAGTCATTCGAAATGACTTCTCCATGCATTTTATGCATTGGTAAAAGCACTATGAAGAAAAGTGTGATATGTTTTCAGGTATCTCCTATACTAATAGAGCCACATGCTCACCGGTTTGCCACATGATGTAGGCCTATGGACTGAACAAGAAACCACCAAAAATTTTAACCAGTCATCGTTCTCACAACACTGAGGACCAGTCATTCGAAATGACTTCTCCATGCATTTTATGCATTGGTAAAAGCACTATGATGAAAAGTGTGATATGTTTTCAGGTATCTCCTATACTAATAGAGCCACATGCTCACCGGTTTGCCACATGATGTAGGCCTATGGACTGAACAAGAAACCACCAAAAATTTTAACCAGTCATCGTTCTCACAACACTGAGGACCAGTCATTCGAAATGACTTCTCCATGCATTTTATGCATTGGTAAAAGCACTATGATGAAAAGTGTGATATGTTTTCAGGTATCTCCTATACTAATAGAGCCACATGCTCACCGGTTTGCCACATGATGTAGGCCTATGGACTGAACAAGAAACCACCAAAAATTTTAACCAGTCATCGTTCTCACAACACTGAGGACCAGTCATTCGAAATGACTTCTCCATGCATTTTATGCATTGGTAAAAGCACTATAATGAAAAGTGTGATATGTTTTCAGGTATCTCCTATACTAATAGAGCCACATGCTCACCGGTTTGCCACATGATGTAGGCCTATGGACTGAACAAGAAACCACCAAAAATTTTAACCAGTCATCGTTCTCACAACACTGAGGACCAGTCATTCGAAATGACTTCTCCATGCATTTTATGCATTGGTAAAAGCACTATGATGAAAAGTGTGATATGTTTTCAGGTATCTCCTATACTAATAGAGCCACATGCTCACCGGTTTGCCACATGATGTAGGCCTATGGACTGAACAAGAAACCACCAAAAATTTTAACCAGTCATCGTTCTCACAACACTGAGGACCAGTCATTCGAAATGACTTCTCCATGCATTTTATGCATTGGTAAAAGCACTATGATGAAAAGTGTGATATGTTTTCAGGTATCTCCTATACTAATAGAGCCACATGCTCACCGGTTTGCCACATGATGTAGGCCTATGGACTGAACAAGAAACCACCAAAAATTTTAACCAGTCATCGTTCTCACAACACTGAGGACCAGTCATTCGAAATGACTTCTCCATGCATTTTATGCATTGGTAAAAGCACTATGATGAAAAGTGTGATATGTTTTCAGGTATCTCCTATACTAATAGAGCCACATGCTCACCGGTTTGCCACATGATGTAGGCCTATGGACTGAACAAGAAACCACCAAAAATTTTAACCAGTCATCGTTCTCACAACACTGAGGACCAGTCATTCGAAATGACTTCTCCATGCATTTTATGCATTGGTAAAAGCACTATGATGAAAAGTGTGATATGTTTTCAGGTATCTCCTATACTAATAGAGCCACATGCTCACCGGTTTGCCACATGATGTAGGCCTATGGACTGAACAAGAAACCACCAAAAATTTTAACCAGTCATCGTTCTCACAACACTGAGAACCAGTCATTCGAAATGACTTCTCCATGCATTTTATGCATTGGTAAAAGCACTATGATGAAAAGTGTGATATGTTTTCAGGTATCTCCTATACTAATAGAGCCACATGCTCACCGGTTTGCCACATGAGGTAGGCCTATGGACTGAACAAGAAACCACCAAAAATTTTAACCAGTCATCGTTCTCACAACACTGAGGACCAGTCATTCGAAATGACTTCTCCATGCATTTTATGCATTGGTAAAAGCACTATGATGAAAAGTGTGATATGTTTTCAGGTATCTCCTATACTAATAGAGCCACATGCTCACCGGTTTGCCACATGATGTAGGCCTATGGACTGAACAAGAAACCACCAAAAATTTTAACCAGTTTTAACCAGTCATCGTTCTCACAACACTGAGGACCAGTCATTCGAAATGACTTCTCCATGCATTTTATGCATTGGTAAAAGCACTATGATGAAAAGTGTGATATGTTTTCAGGTACTTCCTATACTAATAGAGCCACATGCTCATCGGTTTGCCACATGATGTAGGCCTATGGACTGAACAAGAAACCACCAAAAATTTTAACCAGTCATCGTTCTCACAACACTGAGGACCAGTCATTCGAAATGACTTCTCCATGCATTTTATGCATTGGTAAAAGCACTATGATGAAAAGTGTGATATGTTTTCAGGTATCTCCAATACTAATAGAGCCACATGCTCACCGGTTTGCCACATGATGTAGGCCTATGGACTGAACAAGAAACCACCAAAAATTTTAACCAGTCATCGTTCTCACAACACTGAGGACCAGTCATTCGAAATGACTTCTCCATGCATTTTATGCATTGGTAAAAGCACTATGATGAAAAGTGTGATATGTTTTCAGGTATCTCCTATACTAATAGAGCCACATGCTAACCGGTTTGCCACATGATGTAGGCCTATGGACTGAACAAGAAACCACCAAAAATTTTAACCAGTCATCGTTCTCACAACACTGAGGACCAGTCATTCGAAATGACTTCTCCATGCATTTTATGCATTGGTAAAAGCACTATGATGAAAAGTGTGATATGTTTTCAGGTATCTCCTATACTAATAGAGCCACATGCTCACCGGTTTGCCACATGATGTAGGCCTATGGACTGAACAAGAAACCACCAAAAATTTTAACCAGTCATCGTTCTCACAACACTGAGGACCAGTCATTCGAAATGACTTCTCCATGCATTTTATGCATTGGTAAAAGCACTATGATGAAAAATGTGATATGTTTTCAGGTATCTCCTATACTAATAGAGCCACATGCTCACCGGTTTGCCACATGATGTAGGCCTATGGACTGAACAAGAAACCACCAAAAATTTTAACCAGTCATCGTTCTCACAACACTGAGGACCAGTCATTCGAAATGACTTCTCAATGCATTTTATGCATTGGTAAAAGCACTATGATGAAAAGTGTGATATGTTTTCAGGTATCTCCTATACTAATAGAGCCACATGCTCACGGGTTTGCCACATGATGTAGGCCTATGGACTGAACAAGAAACCACCAAAAATTTTAACCAGTCATCGTTCTCACAACACTGAGGACCAGTCATTCGAAATGACTTCTCCATGCATTTTATGCATTGGTAAAAGCACTATGATGAAAAGTGTGATATGTTTTCAGGTATCTCCTATACTAATAGAGCCACATGCTCACGGGTTTGCCACATGATGTAGGCCTATGGACTGAACAAGAAACCACCAAAAATTTTAACCAGTCATCGTTCTCACAACACTGAGGACCAGTCATTCGAAATGACTTCTCCATGCATTTTATGCATTGGTAAAAGCACTATGATGAAAAGTGTGATATGTTTTCAGGTATCTCCTATACTAATAGAGCCACATGCTCACGGGTTTGCCACATGATGTAGGCCTATGGACTGAACAAGAAACCACCAAAAATTTTAACCAGTCATCGTTCTCACAACACTGAGGACCAGCCATTCGAAATAACTTCTCCATGCATTTTATGCATTGGTAAAAGCACTATGATGAAAAATGTGATATGTTTTCAGGTATCTCCTATACTAATAGAGCCACATGCTCACCGGTTTGCCACATGATGTAGGCCTATGGACTGAACAAGAAACCACCAAAAATTTTAACCAGTCATCGTTCTCACAACACTGAGGACCAGTCATTCGAAATGACTTCTCAATGCATTTTATGCATTGGTAAAAGCACTATGATGAAAAGTGTGATATGTTTTCAGGTATCTCCTATACTAATAGAGCCACATGCTCACGGGTTTGCCACATGATGTAGGCCTATGGACTGAACAAGAAACCACCAAAAATTTTAACCAGTCATCGTTCTCACAACACTGAGGACCAGTCATTCGAAATGACTTCTCCATGCATTTTATGCATTGGTAAAAGCACTATGATGAAAAGTGTGATATGTTTTCAGGTATCTCCTATACTAATAGAGCCACATGCTCACGGGTTTGCCACATGATGTAGGCCTATGGACTGAACAAGAAACCACCAAAAATTTTAACCAGTCATCGTTCTCACAACACTGAGGACCAGTCATTCGAAATGACTTCTCCATGCATTTTATGCATTGGTAAAAGCACTATGATGAAAAGTGTGATATGTTTTCAGGTATCTCCTATACTAATAGAGCCACATGCTCACGGGTTTGCCACATGATGTAGGCCTATGGACTGAACAAGAAACCACCAAAAATTTTAACCAGTCATCGTTCTCACAACACTGAGGACCAGTCATTCGAAATGACTTCTCCATGCATTTTATGCATTGGTAAAAGCACTATGATGAAAAGTGTGATATGTTTTCAGGTATCTCCTATACTAATAGAGCCACATGCTCACCGGTTTGACACATGATGTAGGCCTATGGACTGAACAAGAAACCACCAAAAATTTTAACCAGTCATCGTTCTCACAACACTGAGGACCAGTCATTCGAAATGACTTCTCCATGCATTTTATGCATTGGTAAAAGCACTATGATGAAAAGTGTGATATGTTTTCAGGTATCTCCTATACTAATAGAGCCACATGCTCACCGGTTTGCCACATGATGTAGGCCTATGGACTGAACAAGAAACCACCAAAAATTATAACCAGTCATCGTTCTCACAACACTGAGGACCAGTCATTCGAAATGACTTCTCCATGCATTTTATTCATTGGTAAAAGCACTATGATGAAAAGTGTGATGTTTTCAGGTATCTCCTATACTAATAGAGCCACATGCTCACCGGTTTGCCACATGATGTAGGCCTATGGACTGAACAAGAAACCACCAAAACTTTTAACCAGTCATCGTTCTCACAACACTGAGGACCAGTCATTCGAAATGACTTCTCCATGCATTTTATGCATTGGTAAAAGCACTATGATGAAAAGTGTGATATGTTTTCAGGTATCTCCTATACTAATAGAGCCACATGCTCACCGGTTTGCCACATGATGTAGGCCTATGGACTGAACAAGAAACCACCAAAAATTTTAACCAGTCATCGTTCTCACAACACTGAGGACCAGTCATTCGAAATGACTTCTCCATGCATTTTATGCATTGGTAAAAGCACTATGATGAAAAGTGTGATATGTTTTCAGGTATCTCCTATACTAATAGAGCCACATGCTCACCGGTTTGCCACATGATGTAGGCCTATGGACTGAACAAGAAACCACTAAAAATTTTAACCAGTCATCGTTCTCACAACACTGAGGACCAGTCATTCGAAATGACTTCTCCATGCATTTTATGCATTGGTAAAAGCACTATGATGAAAAGTGTGATATGTTTTCAGGTATCTCCTATACTAATAGAGCCACATGCTCACCGGTTTGCCACATGATGTAGGCCTATGGACTGAACAAGAAACCACCAAAAATTTTAACCAGTCATCGTTCTCACAACACTGAGGACCAGTCATTCGAAATGACTTCTCCATGCATTTTATGCATTGGTAAAAGCACTATGATGAAAAGTGTGATATGTTTTCAGGTATCTCCTATACTAATAGAGCCACATGCTCACCGGTTTGCCACATGATGTAGGCCTATGGACTGAACAAGAAACCACCAAAAATTTTAACCAGTCATCGTTCTCACAACACTGAGGACCAGTCATTCGAAATGACTTCTCCATGCATTTTATGCATTGGTAAAAGCACTATGATGAAAAGTGTGATATGTTTTCAGGTATCTCCTATACTAATAGAGCCACATGCTCACCGGTTTGCCACATGATGTAGGCCTATGGACTGAACAAGAAACCACCAAAAATTTTAACCAGTCATCGTTCTCACAACACTGAGGACCAGTCATTCGAAATGACTTCTCCATGCATTTTATGCATTGGTAAAAGCACTATGATGAAAAATGTGATATGTTTTCAGGTATCTCCTATACTAATAGAGCCACATGCTCACCGGTTTGCCACATGATGTAGGCCTATGGACTGAACAAGAAACCACCAAAAATTTTAACCAGTCATCGTTCTCACAACACTGAGGACCAGTCATTCGAAATGACTTCTCCATGCATTTTATGCATTGGTAAAAGCACTATGATGAAAAGTGTGATATGTTTTCAGGTATCTCCTATACTAATAGAGCCACATGCTCACGGGTTTGCCACATGATGTAGGCCTATGGACTGAACAAGAAACCACCAAAAATTTTAACCAGTCATCGTTCTCACAACACTGAGGACCAGTCATTCGAAATGACTTCTCCATGCATTTTATGCATTGGTAAAAGCACTATGATGAAAAGTGTGATATGTTTTCAGGTATCTCCTATACTAATAGAGCCACATGCTCACGGGTTTGCCACATGATGTAGGCCTATGGACTGAACAAGAAACCACCAAAAATTTTAACCAGTCATCGTTCTCACAACACTGAGGACCAGTCATTCGAAATGACTTCTCCATGCATTTTATGCATTGGTAAAAGCACTATGATGAAAAGTGTGATATGTTTTCAGGTATCTCCTATACTAATAGAGCCACATGCTCACGGGTTTGCCACATGATGTAGGCCTATGGACTGAACAAGAAACCACCAAAAATTTTAACCAGTCATCGTTCTCACATCACTGAGGACCAGTCATTCGAAATGACTTCTCCATGCATTTTATGCATTGGTAAAAGCACTATGATGAAAAGTGTGATATGTTTTCAGGTATCTCCTATACTAATAGAGCCACATGCTCACGGGTTTGCCACATGATGTAGGCCTATGGACTGAACAAGAAACCACCAAAAATTTTAACCAGTCATCGTTCTCACAACACTGAGGACCAGTCATTCGAAATGACTTCTCCATGCATTTTATGCATTGGTAAAAGCACTATGATGAAAAGTGTGATATGTTTTCAGGTATCTCCTATACTAATAGAGCCACATGCTCACCGGTTTGACACATGATGTAGGCCTATGGACTGAACAAGAAACCACCAAAAATTTTAACCAGTCATCGTTCTCACAACACTGAGGACCAGTCATTCGAAATGACTTCTCCATGCATTTTATGCATTGGTAAAAGCACTATGATGAAAAGTGTGATATGTTTTCAGGTATCTCCTATACTAATAGAGCCACATGCTCACCGGTTTGCCACATGATGTAGGCCTATGGACTGAACAAGAAACCACCAAAAATTTTAACCAGTCATCGTTCTCACAACACTGAGGACCAGTCATTCGAAATGACTTCTCCATGCATTTTATGCATTGGTAAAAGCACTATGATGAAAAGTGTGATGTTTTCAGGTATCTCCTATACTAATAGAGCCACATGCTCACCGGTTTGCCACATGATGTAGGCCTATGGACTGAACAAGAAACCACCAAAACTTTTAACCAGTCATCGTTCTCACAACACTGAGGACCAGTCATTCGAAATGACTTCTCCATGCATTTTATGCATTGGTAAAAGCACTATGATGAAAAGTGTGATATGTTTTCAGGTATCTCCTATACTAATAGAGCCACATGCTCACCGGTTTGCCACATGATGTAGGCTTATGGACTGAACAAGAAACCACCAAAAATTTTTTTTTTTTTTTCCAAATAATCTTTATTGGATTTTAACAATTAACTGGGCAGGAATGGAAAAGGGAAAAGTGGGGATGCGGGGAGAGGGAAGGGGGGAGTGGAGGGGGGGGCTGGAAGGAAGGGGGGGGAGAACGTGGGAAGACAGAAGGGGGAGAGAAGACACTTGAAGTAAGCGACAACAGGTAACCAAATTTGTTAAATGATAAAACAGCATTTGGAAGGTGAATAATTATAATTATATTTATAATACATTTGCTCACGAAAGAGGGGTAGACTCACGGAGCAGTCCTGAATTGCAGACACTTTAGATCAAAGTCCGGTTCGCTTTGTGCCAATTTCAACTGATAATTGCTACGGGAAGACTTCTTCCCAACGAGCCCATTTTTTCGAGCATTTTTTGAGGCTGTCATTATTTAGGGCGAATTTTTGCTCGTATGTTCTATGGAGGTCAATACGATCCTTGATCTCTTGGAATGATGGAGGTTTAGGCTTTTTCCAATTGTATGCGATGGCATTTTTGGTGATCAAGAGAATATTAATGACCAACGCTTTGAGAGGAAAGTGTGTGTCGCTTAATCCCACAGAGAGCAATGCCATCTGAGGAGTCAGGATGAAGTTTTTATTCAGAAGTACTCCAATCAAGCCAGAGATTTTAGACCAAAGAGATTTAATTTTGGGACAGCTCCAGAAGATATGGAGCAGATTGCCCCTGTGTCCGCACGCCCTCCAACAATCTGGGGAGGTATGACCCCCTATCATAGACAGTCTTGCTGGGGTGAGGTACCAGCGTGTGACTAGTTTGAAATAGGACTCTTGTAATGACATAGAAATGGAAGCTGAGTATGAGTGGACCAACGCGCTTTCCCATTCATCTGGGTCAATTATTGTCTGGAGATCTTGCTCCCATTTAAGCATGGAAGGGGATTTCGCGAAGTCTGAATCATGGTTGAACCAGCTATAGATATATCTGTAGCTCCAGAAAATATTGTGGTCAGGGTTACAAATCAGATTTATAGCCGCTTCAGAGAAGCTAGGCTTTTTTGATACGAATTTCTGACATTGATCCTTGAGGATCATGTACTCAAAAAACATAGCAGAGGGGACATTGTAAGTGTTTTTGAGAGAATTAAAAGGGATAAAATTTTCTCCGTCAAATATATGGGAAAGTTTTGTGATTTTGTAGTCGGACCATTTGGGGTTGACCATTTTGTTATGCAACTCAAATATATAAGAGATAGCCAGATTTTTCAGAGACTCGAATCTTTCAGTTCCTCTTTTGGGCCTAGCAAATTTGGACCATGCATTACTTATTGCAATAAAAATTGGGTGGGATTTATTACTAGAATTTTTTATATTCATGAGCTGGTTTAGGATCAATTTTCTAGGGGCTCTATCCAGGTTCAAAGATGATTCGATCTCCAGCCAGGCTGGGTGTTCTGATTTAGACCACCAGGAGCAACTTTGTTTAATCAGGTTTGTGTGGTAATGAGCCAAAATGTTGGGAAGGCCCATTCCCCCTGACGCTTTATTTCTGTAGAGAGTACTAATAGCTACTCTAGCTTTTTTCTTGTTCCATAAGAACTTGTTGATCAGAGTTTGGATGTTAGATAAGTAAGAGGTTGAGATAGGAACAGGGATGGACCTAAATATATATAGAATTTTAGGGATTATAAATATTTTTACTGATAAGTTCTTTCCCCACCATGAGAGATCTCTCCCTGCAAAGTGGTTCAGATCAGATGAGATAGTTTTGATTAAGATGTCAAGGTTGGTAGGGACGAGAGAATCTATATTTTTTGTGATTTTTATCCCCAGATAGGTGAAATCGCTAGTTGCCCAGCTCCACGAGGTTGCTTTTGATAATTCTTTGATTTGAGTGGGGTCGAGGTTAAATTGCATAATTTGGGATTTGGTTTTATTGATTTTGAAGTATGAGAGCTGGGAGAAGGTATCTAATAATTTTTGGGTAGCAGGAACAGAAACTATAGGGTTCGTCAGGGTCAGGATGACATCGTCGGCGAAGAGGCCGATTTTGAATTCTCTATTTTTTGTTTGGATGCCGGTTATGCTATTATCTTTTCTTATTGACTGAGCCAGAGGCTCCATCGCCAAAGCGAACAGCAAAGGGGACAGGGGGCAACCCTGACGTGTACCGTTTGTAATTAAAAAAGGAGATGAAAGGTGATTATTGGAAAAAACCCTGGCGGTGGGACCCGAGTACAGAGCCATGATTGCAGAGATAGAATTTGGGTTAAAACCGAATTGTTGTAGAGTGAGTTTTAAGTATGACCAGTTCAAACGGTCAAACGCCTTTTCTGCGTCCAGTGAGGCAAAAATTGAGGGGATTTTTTTTGAATTGATAAGCTTCATCAGGTTTATAATTCTTCTAGTTCCATCGCTCGATTGTCTGCCCCTGACAAACCCTATCTGATCGTTAACTATTAAATTCGGAAGGAAATTATTGATTCTATTTGCAATGATTTTGGAATATAGTTTGATGTCTGAATTGACTAAGGATATTGGCCTATAGTTTGGAAGATGGACTGGGTCGCCTTTGGCTTTGGGGATTAAGATGATTGAGGCCTCCAACATTTCTTTTGGGAACTTGCCAAGAGTTGCAGCAGAATTAAAGATTTTAGACATGTGTGGGGCTAGGATCTCACTGAAAGATTTGAAATACTCGTTGGTGAAGCCGTCCGGCCCTGGGGCTTTCAGAGATTTTAATTTTTTAATGTTTTCGGAAATTTCTTCAGGGGAGAACGGGGCGGTGAGTACATCTATGTTTTCCGGCGTTAGTCTAGGTAGATTAAGATTTGACAAGAATTTTTTAATATCAGTGTCCAATGGTTGTACTAGTTGGGGGTTCGAGTTGAGATTGTATAAATCAGAATAAAAGGCAGCAAACGCCTCCACTATGTCCTGCGGGTGCGTAAGCATGCGACCACCTGGGGGTACTATTTTTATGATCCTATTTTGGATCCTTTGCTTCTTCAATCTGTTTAGCATGAACCTGTTAGGCTTGTTTAGGGAGGTAAATTGTTTGAATTTTAAAGACCCAATTGACGCGTCATAAAAGGAGAAGATTATGGTCCTCAACTCCTGCCTAAGGGACATCAGTTCAGTATGTTGACTGGGAGAGTGGATGGTTGAGTTAGCAAGTTCTGTTTCCTTGATTTTTATTTTTGACTGTAACTCTTTTATTTTGGCCCTATTTTGCTTTTTTTCCCTAGCGGAAATTTGGATTAAGGCCCCTCTGACCACAGCCTTATGGGCGTTCCAGAGGGTGAATGGGTCAATTGAATCTGAATTATTCTCTTTAAAGTAATTTTTGATAGTCTGGTTTATTGCGTTTTTATGGACTGGATTACAAAGAATAGAAGAGTTGCACCTCCATGAAATGTGAGATTTGGATGCTGGACCGTAAGTTAGTTCTGCAGTGACAGGGGAGTGGTCTGAGATTGTTTTAGGAAGGATTGAGATTTTTCTAAATTTTGGTAGTGAAAAAATGTTGGAGATTATCAGGTCGATTCTAGAGGCGGAATGATGCACGTCAGAAAAGTGAGTGTACTCAATAGAGGTGGTGTTGAGACATCTGAAAATGTCATACATTTCATTTTGGTGGAGCCATTTGTTTAGGGTCAAATATTTATGCCTGTTTTGGGATGAGGAGTCGAGGTGGCCATCAGGAACCGCGTTGAAATCTCCCACCACTACTAAGTCACCCTTCTTTATTTCCAACACCTTTCTCATGAGCCTATCCAGAAATCTAATTTGGCCTTTGTTCGGGACGTATATGTTGACAATAGTGAAAGGATGGTTATTGATGTTACCGATTAGGATATGAAAATTACCTTTTGAGTCCTTACATTCCTTGATGAGTTCAAATGATACATTGTGACTAATTATGGTCATAACACCGGCTTTCTTTTTGCTGCCACAAGATTCGAAAACCTGTGAGAACTTTCTATCTGTAAATTTTGGGTGATCGTTGGCTCTAAATTTGGTTTCTTGTATGCACATGATATCGGACTTTGATCTAACCAGTTCATTTTTGATAGAGGACCTCTTTCTCGGGATGTTAAGACCCCTAACATTATATGTCATTATCTTAAGAGACATGTTTGATTAAGGGTGGAGGGATATGAAGAAGTTATTCACCTGTGGATACCTGTAAGTAAATTTAGAAACTTATATAACAGAAATACACTAAAAAATTACTTTTAGTGTGCAGTAAGATCAAGATACAAAGTAAAACAACACACACTTGAAAACTTGACTTGTCCTCTCCGAAGAAACCCTCCAGTGGGTTCTTCGCTGCTCGGGGGAAAGTTCGTGAAAGAGCTCTGGATGGAACTTGAGGCATCCTCCGAGTTAAAGAAAAAGTGGACAAAGGAATACAAAATTTTAATATAAACATTATGAACACTATAAACATTATGAACATTATAACATTGGTAACATCTTGGACCTTGAAACCCCCTACAAGGAATTATTTATAGGCAGCAGGTTAAGGTCATATCGTATAGATTACTCAGGGAAAGATAACACTTACACTAAACTAAGTGATAGAAGAGATGAATCTTTCTCCGTCTTCAGGAGTACTGATGGGGATAGTTTTACTTTTGTATTGTACCAGAAGCTTCAGCGGGAACCCCCATTTATATGAGATTCCCATGTCTTTCAGAGAATTTGTCACTTTCTTAAAGGCTCTCCTACCCTCCAGAGTCTCTCTGGATAGATCCGCGAATAGTTTTAAGTTCTCAAAGGGCTCAGGGAACTTTTTCTCCACTTTGATAAAGTTTTGAAGCTGTTCTTTTATGTGGAAAAAGTGAATCCTAAGAATTGTGTCTCTAGGAAGGTCTGCAGCAACGCTTGAGGGCTTGGGCAGTCTATGGATCCTGTCTATTGTGAGCTCTTGGGGTGAAATGGATGGGATAACTTTTTTAATCAAGGATTGGGCGAAGTTGAGGAGTTTATCTGGGGTGACGTTTTCGGGGATGCCGCGAATTTTTACGTTATTACGTCTGCTTCTGTCCTCCAGGTCAGCCATTTTTAATCTGAGTCGGTTTACTTCTGACCTGAGATCTTTATTTTCGGCTGTATGCCTGGCCACAGTTTTCTCCAACCCCTTAATTTTTTCCTCCTGTTTTCCTAATTTTTCAGTGAACATCTCCATTGATTTATGTATCTGGCTAGAGTGTTTTTCAAAATTGAGGTGCATTTCCTCTCTGATTTGTTTGGTTATTACTTTCATATGAGCATCCATCATGCTCAGGAAATGTGAAGTAGAGTCCTCTAAGCCAGTTTGTGCATTTTTTGTTCTTCTTCTCACTGGGCTTGCGTTCGGAGAAAAATCTTCCGAGTCGTAGCCCGAGTAATCGGAAGCAACTTTTCTCTCATCCCCCCACTCAACTGGACCCGGCCTTTTTTTTGAAATGGACGTATCCATTTCTGTGTCCTTGTTGTGGTGTTGTGAAGGTTTGTTTTGGGACTTGTTACGTTGTACTGATTTGTCACCTGGACTGTTAAGAGGGGTCCTTGGGGACCTAGATCTAGATCTGGCCTTAACTGGGCTTATAACATTTACCAGATCTAGGGAGGGATTGCGACCTGATGAGTATGGTTTATTGGATTTTTGAGAGTTGGGCTGGGGGAGCTTTGAGATGTAGTTTTTGGCATTTGAGCGGCTCATTGTTACTGAGTAGTAAACTGATTATTAGAGAAATTTGGTGTTAGGACTGTGTGACTGGCCGAATCCAATGCGCAGCAATATCACAAACACACGCAAGTATTTCACAGCCACTCTCTGGGCCAAATCAGCCCACCGATGCAACAAATGTGCAGTAAGGAAATATTATCACTAGGAACTCTCACTGAGCCCACTCCCTGAGTCTATACAGGAGATTATATACACAGTTATGCGCTCCTTTAACCTTTAAGTAGTATAAAGAAGATATGGTAAGCTAAACACTCAAATGTAGCAGAGAGTGCTGAACGGCCGGTGAGCAATGAGTTAAACTGTGTGAAACTGAGTGAAAGTGGGACAGGAATTATCAATATATAGCAGTGTTTGCTGAGGGTATGGGCCAGTGAGTCAGATGTGGGCCCCTTGATCCCTGTCTCAGAGAAGTCAGATTTTTCTAGAGATGTAGCAGAGCCGAGCGAGCTCTGTCTGGTACTATGTTAGACTATAAGAAATAACAGAACGTCACATATAATCCAGCGCTGGGCACAACAAATACAAAACAATATATTAACTGTGAATTCTTGTTTCTTCTTGTTCACTAACTCCCACTCCAGAAATCCTCATAGATTCCAGGAGGGAAAGGGTAAAATGCAGGGTGCTTGGTTGTACAAACAGGAGTTGCTGAGCAGCTTTCCCTAAGAGCTTGTATCTGGGAGCTGTGGGAATCCCAGGAATTTAGCTGTGTGGGGTTGAGTTCACAGGTGGTTAATCACTCCTCAACACAGTTAGAGGTTAGCAGTAAATGTCAGACTCAGTAAAGACTGCTTAAGTGAACATCAGCGATGAAGGAGTTAGTTACCGGCTTTACCGGTGTGGGAGCCGCCGCTCAGTTGTCTGGTGCGGCTTAATGTGGCTCAGGGGTTCCCTCCAGGGAGCCCTTATGTTTTGCAGAGGGGGGGAGAGAGGGGGGGGGGCCGTCCGAACGGCGTGCACAGCGATGTGAATATATGCGTGGGAGGGGGCGCCCGGGATATCAGCTGCAAGTGGGCGCTGAAGTTTGCAGGGTCAATACTGCAGCCGCACAAGGGTTAAGGTCTCTGAGTGCTGTGCCCGGGAAGTGAGAGGGGGAGCACAGTAAATCAGCCGCAGGTGCGGCGCTGCTGTGCTGCAGGCTCTTGCTGCAGCTATGCAGGGGTTAATCCTGCCGAGTGCTGTGCCCGGGAAGTGAGTGGGGGAGCCCGGTAAAACAGCCGCTGGTGCGGCGCTGCAGACTCAGGCTGCAGCGACACTGCTGATGATAAGTTCCGAGTGCTGGGGCCGGGACTGAGGGGGAGGGTGAATCGCCAGGACGCGGTCACCTTACCCGATGCTGAGCGTGGATCCGCTGCTGTGTTCGCGCTTCTGCAGCGCTCCGGAGTGGGGAGGACCGCTGGAGGTCTTCAGTCTCTCCAGCGCGCCTGGCACAGCGCGGCTGAAGGGCTCTTTGCGAGCTGCTTGGCACCCGCCTTGTCGTCAGGGAGAGGTGGAGGAGGGGAGCGCACACCCGCGCCCTCCTCCCCGGGTCCCGGCGGCCGCGGGGAATAGATGCTGCAGCGTCCTCTGCTACTTCACTCAGCCCGCAGCTCCTGCGGGACTGAGGCTTGGGGCTGCAGAGGGGGAGAGGAGAGCGCACCGCAGCGCTCACCCCCTCCGGGTAAATGCTTCTCGGCGGCCGCTGTGTGCTGGTGCTGGGGCGGCTCTGACTGCTTCAGTCAGACCGCGCCAGCACTCGCTGCTGATCTCAGGCTCCGGCGGTGTGTGAAGCTGTGTGTTCTGCCCCCTGCTCGCCCGCCCTGCAAGGGGGAGGAGGGGAGCCCTTCGGACTGATGTTGGGCCCGACCTGCGGAGCCGCAGTGGATGGGTCCGGGCGAGGGGGGGATTCGTTTTCACAGCACCTGTGGGATTTGAGCCGAGGGGTCCAGCAGGGGGGCCCTCTTGTGTGCAGATCTTCTTTGCCCAGCAATAAGGGCTTACCGGGAGGCTTTGTGGTCAGGCCAAAGACATGGCCTCAGACATGCGGCTAGGCCCAAAGCCTTCAAAGTCTTCAAATAGTGTCCGATTTTGACAATAAAGGTCTCCAAATGACCCCGATAGTCTTGGGAGTCAGTATCCACTGCCCAAAGGTGAGAAAAAACGATTTAGATTGTAGATGTGTGCCGATTTAGAGGATGCCTCCTCAGAGCTCTCTGGCAGCACAACCTACACCATTGCTGCCTAGGCCACGCCCCCCGAAACCACCAAAAATTTTAACCAGTCATCGTTCTCACAACACTGAGGACCAGTCATTCGAAATGACTTCTCCATGCATTTTATGCATTGGTAAAAGCACTATGATGAAAAGTGTGATATGTTTTCAGGTATCTCCTATACTAATAGAGCCACATGCTCACCGGTTTGCCACATGATGTAGGCCTATGGACTGAACAAGAAACCACCAAAAATTTTAACCAGTCATCGTTCTCACAACACTGAGGACCAGTCATTCGAAATGACTTCTCCATGCATTTTATGCATTGGTAAAAGCACTATGATGAAAAGTGTGATATGTTTTCAGGTATCTCCTATACTAATAGAGCCACATGCTCACCGGTTTGCCACATGATGTAGGCCTATGGACTGAACAAGAAACCACCAAAAATTTTAACCAGTCATCGTTCTCACAACACTGAGGACCAGTCATTCGAAATGACTTCTCCATGCATTTTATGCATTGGTAAAAGCACTATGACGAAAAGTGTGATATGTTTTCAGGTATCTCCTATACTAATAGAGCCACATGCTCACCGGTTTGCCACATGATGTAGGCCTATGGACTGAACAAGAAACCACCAAAAATTTTAACCAGTCATCGTTCTCACAACACTGAGGACCAGTCATTCGAAATGACTTCTCCATGCATTTTATGCATTGGTAAAAGCACTATGATGAAAAGTGTGATATGTTTTCAGGTATCTCCTATACTAATAGAGCCACATGCTCACCGGTTTGCCACATGATGTAGGCCTATGGACTGAACAAGAAACCACCAAAAATTTTAACCAGTCATCGTTCTCACAACACTGAGGACCAGTCATTCGAAATGACTTCTCCATGCATTTTATGCATTGGTAAAAGCACTATGATGAAAAGTGTGATATGTTTTCAGGTATCTCCTATACTAATAGAGCCACATGCTCACCGGTTTGCCACATGATGTAGGCCTATGGACTGAACAAGAAACCACCAAAAATTTTAACCAGTCATCGTTCTCACAACACTGAGGACCAGTCATTCGAAATGACTTCTCCATGCATTTTATGCATTGGTAAAAGCACTATGATGAAAAGTGTGATATGTTTTCAGGTATCTCCTATACTAATAGAGCCACATGCTCACCGGTTTGCCACATGATGTAGGCCTATGGACTGAACAAGAAACCACCAAAAATTTTAACCAGTCATCGTTCTCACAACACTGAGGACCAGTCATTCGAAATGACTTCTCCATGCATTTTATGCATTGGTAAAAGCACTATGATGAAAAGTGTGATATGTTTTCAGGTATCTCCTATACTAATAGAGCCACATGCTCACCGGTTTGCCACATGATGTAGGCCTATGGACTGAACAAGAAACCACTAAAAATTTTAACCAGTCATCGTTCTCACAACACTGAGGACCAGTCATTCGAAATGACTTCTCCATGCATTTTATGCATTGGTAAAAGCACTATGATGAAAAGTGTGATATGTTTTCAGGTATCTCCTATACTAATAGAGCCACATGCTCACCGGTTTGCCACATGATGTAGGCCTATGGACCTGAACAAGAAACCACCAAAAATTTTAACCAGTCATCGTTCTCACAACACTGAGGACCAGTCATTCGAAATGACTTCTCCATGCATTTTATGCATTGGTAAAAGCACTATGATGAAAAGTGTGATATGTTTTCAGGTATCTCCTATACTAATAGAGCCACATGCTCACCGGTTTGCCACATGATGTAGGCCTATGGACTGAACAAGAAACCACCAAAAATTTTAACCAGTCATCGTTCTCACAACACTGAGGACCAGTCATTCGAAATGACTTCTCCATGCATTTTATGCATTGGTAAAAGCACTATGATGAAAAGTGTGATATGTTTTCAGGTATCTACTATACTAATAGAGCCACATGCTCACCGGTTTGACACATGATGTAGGCCTATGGACTGAACAAGAAACCACCAAAAATTTTAACCAGTCATCGTTCTCACAACACTGAGGACCAGTCATTCGAAATGACTTCTCCATGCATTTTATGCATTGGTAAAAGCACTATGATGAAAAGTGTGATATGTTTTCAGGTATCTCCTATACTAATAGAGCCACATGCTCACCGGTTTGCCACATGATGTAGGCCTATGGACTGAACAAGAAACCACCAAAATTTTAACCAGTCATCGTTCTCACAACACTGAGGACCAGTCATTCGAAATGACTTCTCCATGCATTTTATGCATTGGTAAAAGCACTATGATGAAAAGTGTGATATGTTTTCAGGTATCTCCTATACTAATAGAGCCACATGCTCACCGGTTTGCCACATGATGTAGGCCTATGGACTGAACAAGAAACCACCAAAAATTTTAACCAGTCATCGTTCTCACAACACTGAGGACCAGTCATTCGAAATGACTTCTCCATGCATTTTATGCATTGGTAAAAGCACTATGATGAAAAGTGTGATATGTTTTCAGGTATCTCCTATACTAATAGAGCCACATGCTCACCGGTTTGCCACATGATGTAGGCCTATGGACTGAACAAGAAACCACCAAAATTTTAACCAGTCATCGTTCTCACAACACTGAGGACCAGTCATTCGAAATGACTTCTCCATGCATTTTATGCATTGGTAAAAGCACTATGATGAAAAGTGTGATATGTTTTCAGGTATCTCCTATACTAATAGAGCCACATGCTCACCGGTTTGCCACATGATGTAGGCCTATGGACTGAACAAGAAACCACCAAAAATTTTAACCAGTCATCGTTCTCACAACACTGAGGACCAGTCATTCGAAATGACTTCTCCATGCATTTTATGCATTGGTAAAAGCACTATGATGAAAAGTGTGATATGTTTTCAGGTATCTCCTATACTAATAGAGCCACATGCTCACCGGTTTGCCACATGATGTAGGCCTATGGACTGAACAAGAAACCACCAAAAATTTTAACCAGTCATCGTTCTCACAACACTGAGGACCCAGTCATTCGAAATGACTTCTCCATGCATTTTATGCATTGGTAAAAGCACTATGATGAAAAGTGTGATATGTTTTCAGGTATCTCCTATACTAATAGAGCCACATGCTCACCGGTTTGCCACATGATGTAGGCCTATGGACTGAACAAGAAACCACCTAAAATTTTAACCAGTCATCGTTCTCACAACACTGAAGGACCAGTCATTCGAAATGACTTCTCCATGCATTTTATGCATTGGTAAAAGCACTATGATGAAAAGTGTGATATGTTTTCAGGTATCTCCTATACTAATAGAGCCACATGCTCACCGGTTTGCCACATGATGTAGGCCTATGGACTGAACAAGAAACCACCAAAAATTTTAACCAGTCATCGTTCTCACAAACACTGAGGACCAGTCATTCGAAATGACTTCTCCATGCATTTTATGCATTGGTAAAAGCACTATGATGAAAAGTGTGTGATATGTTTTCAGGTATCTCCTATACTAATAGAGCCACATGCTCACCGGTTTGCCACATGATGTAGGCCTATGGACTGAACAAGAAACCACCAAAAATTTTAACCAGTCATCGTTCTCACAACACTGAGGACCAGTCATTCGAAATGACTTCTCCATGCATTTTATGCATTGGTAAAAGCACTATGATGAAAAGTGTGATATGTTTTCAGGTATCTCCTATACTAATAGAGCCACATGCTCACCGGTTTGCCACATGATGTAGGCCTATGGACTGAACAAGAAACCACCAAAAATTTTAACCAGTCATCGTTCTCACAACACTGAGGACCAGTCATTCGAAATGACTTCTCCATGCATTTTATGCATTGGTAAAAGCACTATGATGAAAAGTGTGATATGTTTTCAGGTATCTCCTATACTAATAGAGCCACATGCTCACCGGTTTGCCACATGATGTAGGCCTATGGACTGAACAAGAAACCACCAAAAATTTTAACCAGTCATCGTTCTCACAACACTGAGGACCAGTCATTCGAAATGACTTCTCCATGCATTTTATGCATTGGTAAAAGCACTATGATGAAAAGTGTGATATGTTTTCAGGTATCTCCTATACTAATAGAGCCACATGCTCACCGGTTTGCCACATGATGTAGGCCTATGGACTGAACAAGAAACCACCAAAAATTTTAACCAGTCATCGTTCTCACAACACTGAGGACCAGTCATTCGAAATGACTTCTCCATGCATTTTATGCATTGGTAAAAGCACTATGATGAAAAAGTGTGATATGTTTTCAGGTATCTCCATATACTAATAGAGCCACATGCTCACCGGTTTGCCACATGATGTAGGCCTATGGACTGAACAAGAAACCACCAAAAATTTTAACCAGTCATCGTTCTCACAACACTGAGGACCAGTCATTCGAAATGACTTCTCCATGCATTTTATGCATTGGTAAAAGCACTATGATGAAAAGTGTGATATGTTTTCAGGTATCTCCTATACTAATAGAGCCACATGCTCACCGGTTTGCCACATGATGTAGGCCTATGGACTGACAAGAAACCACCAAAAATTTTAACCAGTCATCGTTCTCACAACACTGAGGACCAGTCATTCGAAATGACTTCTCCATGCATTTTATGCATTGGTAAAAGCACTATGATGAAAAGTGTGATATGTTTTCAGGTATCTCCTATACTAATAGAGCCACATGCTCACCGGTTTGCCACATGATGTAGGCCTATGGACTGAACAAGAAACCACCAAAAATTTTAACCAGTCATCGTTCTCACAACACTGAGGACCAGTCATTCGAAATGACTTCTCCATGCATTTTATGCATTGGTAAAAGCACTATGATGAAAAGTGTGATATGTTTTCAGGTATCTCCTATACTAATAGAGCCACATGCTCACCGGTTTGCCACATGATGTAGGCCTATGGACTGAACAAGAAACCACCAAAAATTTTAACCAGTCATCGTTCTCACAACACTGAGGACCAGTCATTCGAAATGACTTCTCCATGCATTTTATGCATTGGTAAAAGCACTATGATGAAAAGTGTGATATGTTTTCAGGTATCTCCTATACTAATAGAGCCACATGCTCACCGGTTTGCCACATGATGTAGGCCTATGGACCTGAACAAGAAACCACCAAAAATTTTAACCAGTCATCGTTCTCACAACACTGAGGACCAGTCATTCGAAATGACTTCTCCATGCATTTTATGCATTGGTAAAAGCACTATGATGAAAAGTGTGATATGTTTTCAGGTATCTCCTATACTAATAGAGCCACATGCTCACCGGTTTGCCACATGATGTAGGCCTATGGACTGAACAAGAAACCACCAAAAATTTTAACCAGTCATCGTTCTCACAACACTGAGGACCAGTCATTCGAAATGACTTCTCCATGCATTTTATGCATTGGTAAAAGCACTATGATGAAAAGTGTGATATGTTTTCAGGTATCTCCTATACTAATAGAGCCACATGCTCACCGGTTTGCCACATGATGTAGGCCTATGGACTGAACAAGAAACCACCAAAAATTTTAACCAGTCATCGTTCTCACAACACTGAGGACCAGTCATTCGAAATGACTTCTCCATGCATTTTATGCATTGGTAAAAGCACTATGATGAAAAAGTGTGATATGTTTTCAGGTATCTCCTATACTAATAGAGCCACATGCTCACCGGTTTGCCACATGATGTAGGCCTATGGACTGAACAAGAAACCACCAAAAATTTTAACCAGTCATCGTTCTCACAACACTGAGGACCAGTCATTCGAAATGACTTCTCCATGCATTTTATGCATTGGTAAAAGCACTATGATGAAAAGTGTGATATGTTTTCAGGTATCTCCTATACTAATAGAGCCACATGCTCACCGGTTTGCCACATGATGTAGGCCTATGGACTGAACAAGAAACCACCAAAAATTTTAACCAGTCATCGTTCTCACAACACTGAGGACCAGTCATTCGAAATGACTTCTCCATGCATTTTATGCATTGGTAAAAGCACTATGATGAAAAGTGTGATATGTTTTCAGGTATCTCCTATACTAATAGAGCCACATGCTCACCGGTTTGCCACATGATGTAGGCCTATGGACTGAACAAGAAACCACCAAAATTTTAACCAGTCATCGTTCTCACAACACTGAGGACCAGTCATTCGAAATGACTTCTCCATGCATTTTATGCATTGGTAAAAGCACTATGATGAAAAGTGTGATATGTTTTCAGGTATCTCCTATACTAATAGAGCCACATGCTCACCGGTTTGCCACATGATGTAGGCCTATGGACTGAACAAGAAACCACCAAAAATTTTAACCAGTCATCGTTCTCACAACACTGAGGACCAGTCATTCGAAATGACTTCTCCATGCATTTTATGCATTGGTAAAAGCACTATGATGAAAAGTGTGATATGTTTTCAGGTATCTCCTATACTAATAGAGCCACATGCTCACCGGTTTGCCACATGATGTAGGCCTATGGACTGAACAAGAAACCACCTAAAAATTTTTAACCAGTCATCGTTCTCACAACACTGAGGACCAGTCATTCGAAATGACTTCTCCATGCATTTTATGCATTGGTAAAAGCACTATGATGAAAAGTGTGATATGTTTTCAGGTATCTCCTATACTAATAGAGCCACATGCTCACCGGTTTGCCACATGATGTAGGCCTATGGACTGAACAAGAAACCACCAAAAATTTTAACCAGTCATCGTTCTCACAACACTGAGGACCAGTCATTCGAAATGACTTCTCCATGCATTTTATGCATTGGTAAAAGCACTATGATGAAAAGTGTGATATGTTTTCAGGTATCTCCTATACTAATAGAGCCACATGCTCACCGGTTTGCCACATGATGTAGGCCTATGGACTGAACAAGAAACCACCAAAAATTTTAACCAGTCATCGTTCTCACAACACTGAGGACCAGTCATTCGAAATGACTTCTCCATGCATTTTATGCATTGGTAAAAGCACTATGATGAAAAGTGTGATATGTTTTCAGGTATCTCCTATACTAATAGAGCCACATGCTCACCGGTTTGCCACATGATGTAGGCCTATGGACTGAACAAGAAACCACCAAAAATTTTAACCAGTCATCGTTCTCACAACACTGAGGACCAGTCATTCGAAATGACTTCTCCATGCATTTTATGCATTGGTAAAAGCACTATGATGAAAAGTGTGATATGTTTTCAGGTATCTCCTATACTAATAGAGCCACATGCTCACCGGTTTGCCACATGATGTAGGCCTATGGACTGAACAAGAAACCACCAAAAATTTTAACCAGTCATCGTTCTCACAACACTGAGGACCAGTCATTCGAAATGACTTCTCCATGCATTTTATGCATTGGTAAAAGCACTATGATGAAAAGTGTGATATGTTTTCAGGTATCTCCTATACTAATAGAGCCACATGCTCACCGGTTTGCCACATGATGTAGGCCTATGGACTGAACAAGAAACCACCAAAAATTTTAACCAGTCATCGTTCTCACAACACTGAGGACCAGTCATTCGAAATGACTTCTCCATGCATTTTATGCATTGGTAAAAGCACTATGATGAAAAGTGTGATATGTTTTCAGGTATCTCCTATACTAATAGAGCCACATGCTCACCGGTTTGCCACATGATGTAGGCCTATGGACTGAACAAGAAAACCACCAAAAATTTTAACCAGTCATCGTTCTCACAACACTGAGGACCAGTCATTCGAAATGACTTCTCCATGCATTTTATGCATTGGTAAAAGCACTATGATGAAAAGTTGTGATATGTTTTCAGGTATCTCCTATACTAATAGAGCCACATGCTCACCGGTTTGCCACATGATGTAGGCCTATGGACTGAACAAGAAACCACCAAAAATTTTAACCAGTCATCGTTCTCACAACACTGAGGACCAGTCATTCGAAATGACTTCTCCATGCATTTTATGCATTGGTAAAAGCACTATGATGAAAAGTGTGATATGTTTTTCAGGTATCTCCTATACTAATAGAGCCACATGCTCACCGGTTTGCCACATGATGTAGGCCTATGGACTGAACAAGAAACCACCAAAAATTTTAACCAGTCATCGTTCTCACAACACTGAGGACCAGTCATTCGAAATGACTTCTCCATGCATTTTATGCATTGGTAAAAGCACTATGATGAAAAGTGTGATATGTTTTCAGGTATCTCCTATACTAATAGAGCCACATGCTCACCGGTTTGCCACATGATGTAGGCCTATGGACTGAACAAGAAACCACCAAAAATTTTAACCAGTCATCGTTCTCACAACACTGAGGACCAGTCATTCGAAATGACTTCTCCATGCATTTTATGCATTGGTAAAAGCACTATGATGAAAAGTGTGATATGTTTTCAGGTATCTCCTATACTAATAGAGCCACATGCTCACCGGTTTGCCACATGATGTAGGCCTATGGACTGAACAAGAAACCACCAAAAATTTTAACCAGTCATCGTTCTCACAACACTGAGGACCAGTCATTCGAAATGACTTCTCCATGCATTTTATGCATTGGGTAAAAAGCACTATGATGAAAAGTGTGATATGTTTTCAGGTATCTCCTATACTAATAGAGCCACATGCTCACCGGTTTGCCACATGATGTAGGCCTATGGACTGAACAAGAAACCACCAAAAATTTTAACCAGTCATCGTTCTCACAACACTGAGGACCAGTCATTCGAAATGACTTCTCCATGCATTTTATGCATTGGTAAAAGCACTATGATGAAAAGTGTGATATGTTTTCAGGTATCTCCTATACTAATAGAGCCACATGCTCACCGGTTTGCCACATGATGTAGGCCTATGGACTGAACAAGAAACCACCAAAAATTTTAACCAGTCATCGTTCTCACAACACTGAGGACCAGTCATTCGAAATGACTTCTCCATGCATTTTATGCATTGGTAAAAGCACTATGATGAAAAGTGTGATATGTTTTCAGGTATCTCCTATACTAATAGAGCCACATGCTCACCGGTTTGCCACATGATGTAGGCTATGGAACTGAACAAGAAACCACCAAAAATTTTAACCAGTCATCGTTCTCACAACACTGAGGACCAGTCATTCGAAATGACTTCTCCATGCATTTTATGCATTGGTAAAAGCACTATGATGAAAAGTGTGATATGTTTTTCAGGTATCTCCTATACTAATAGAGCCACATGCTCACCGGTTTGCCACATGATGTAGGCCTATGGACTGAACAAGAAACCACCAAAAATTTTAACCAGTCATCGTTCTCACAACACTGAGGACCAGTCATTCGAAATGACTTCTCCATGCATTTTATGCATTGGTAAAAGCACTATGATGAAAAGTGTGATATGTTTTCAGGTATCTCCTATACTAATAGAGCCACATGCTCACCGGTTTGCCACATGATGTAGGCCTATGGACTGAACAAGAAACCACCAAAATTTTAACCAGTCATCGTTCTCACAACACTGAGGACCAGTCATTCGAAATGACTTCTCCATGCATTTTATGCATTGGTAAAAGCACTATGATGAAAAGTGTGATATGTTTTCAGGTATCTCCTATACTAATAGAGCCACATGCTCACCGGTTTGCCACATGATGTAGGCCTATGGACTGAACAAGAAACCACCAAAAATTTTAACCAGTCATCGTTCTCACAACACTGAGGACCAGTCATTCGAAATGACTTCTCCATGCATTTTATGCATTGGTAAAAGCACTATGATGAAAAGTGTGATATGTTTTCAGGTATCTCCTATACTAATAGAGCCACATGCTCACCGGTTTGCCACATGATGTAGGCCTATGGACTGAACAAGAAACCACCAAAAATTTTAACCAGTCATCGTTCTCACAACACTGAGGACCAGTCATTCGAAATGACTTCTCCATGCATTTTATGCATTGGTAAAAGCACTATGATGAAAAGTGTGATATGTTTTCAGGTATCTCCTATACTAATAGAGCCACATGCTCACCGGTTTGCCACATGATGTAGGCCTATGGACCTGAACAAGAAACCACCAAAAATTTTAACCAGTCATCGTTCTCACAACACTGAGGACCAGTCATTCGAAATGACTTCTCCATGCATTTTATGCATTGGTAAAAGCACTATGATGAAAAGTGTGATATGTTTTCAGGTATCTCCTATACTAATAGAGCCACATGCTCACCGGTTTGCCACATGATGTAGGCCTATGGAACTGAACAAGAAACCACCAAAAATTTTAACCAGTCATCGTTCTCACAACACTGAGGACCAGTCATTCGAAATGACTTCTCCATGCATTTTATGCATTGGTAAAAGCACTATGATGAAAAGTGTGATATGTTTTCAGGTATCTCCTATACTAATAGAGCCACATGCTCACCGGTTTGCCACATGATGTAGGCCTATGGACTGAACAAGAAACCACCAAAAATTTTAACCAGTCATCGTTCTCACAACACTGAGGACCAGTCATTCGAATGACTTCTCCATGCATTTTATGCATTGGTAAAAGCACTATGATGAAAAGTGTGATATGTTTTCAGGTATCTCCTATACTAATAGAGCCACATGCTCACCGGTTTGCCACATGATGTAGGCCTATGGACTGAACAAGAAACCACCAAAAATTTTAACCAGTCATCGTTCTCACAACACTGAGGACCAGTCATTCGAAATGACTTCTCCATGCATTTTATGCATTGGTAAAAGCACTATGATGAAAAGTGTGATATGTTTTCAGGTATCTCCTATACTAATAGAGCCACATGCTCACCGGTTTGCCACATGATGTAGGCCTATGGACTGAACAAGAAACCACCAAAAATTTTAAACCAGTCATCGTTCTCACAACACTGAGGACCAGTCATTCGAAATGACTTCTCCATGCATTTTATGCATTGGTAAAAGCACTATGATGAAAAGTGTGATATGTTTTCAGGTATCTCCTATACTAATAGAGCCACATGCTCACCGGTTTTGCCACATGATGTAGGCCTATGGACTGAACAAGAAACCACCAAAAATTTTAACCAGTCATCGTTCTCACAACACTGAGGACCAGTCATTCGAAATGACTTCTCCATGCATTTTATGCATTGGTAAAAGCACTATGATGAAAAGTGTGATATGTTTTCAGGTATCTCCTATACTAATAGAGCCACATGCTCACCGGTTTGCCACATGATGTAGGCCTATGGACTGAACAAGAAACCACCAAAAAATTTTTAACCAGTCATCGTTCTCACAACACTGAGGACCAGTCATTCGAAATGACTTCTCCATGCATTTTATGCATTGGTAAAAGCACTATGATGAAAAGTGTGATATGTTTTCAGGTATCTCCTATACTAATAGAGCCACATGCTCACCGGTTTGCCACATGATGTAGGCCTATGGACTGAACAAGAAACCACCAAAATTTTAACCAGTCATCGTTCTCACAACACTGAGGACCAGTCATTCGAAATGACTTCTCCATGCATTTTATGCATTGGTAAAAGCACTATGATGAAAAGTGTGATATGTTTTCAGGTATCTCCTATACTAATAGAGCCACATGCTCACCGGTTTGCCACATGATGTAGGCCTATGGAACTGAACAAGAAACCACCAAAAATTTTAACCAGTCATCGTTCTCACAACACTGAGGACCAGTCATTCGAAATGACTTCTCCATGCATTTTATGCATTGGTAAAAGCACTATGATGAAAAGTGTGATATGTTTTTCAGGTATCTCCTATACTAATAGAGCCACATGCTCACCGGTTTGCCACATGATGTAGGCCTATGGACTGAACAAGAAACCACCAAAAATTTTAACCAGTCATCGTTCTCACAACACTGAGGACCAGTCATTCGAAATGACTTCTCCATGCATTTTATGCATTGGTAAAAGCACTATGATGAAAAGTGTGATATGTTTTCAGGTATCTCCCTATACTAATAGAGCCACATGCTCACCGGTTTGCCACATGATGTAGGCCTATGGACTGAACAAGAAACCACCAAAAATTTTAACCAGTCATCGTTCTCACAACACTGAGGACCAGTCATTCGAAATGACTTCTCCATGCATTTTATGCATTGGTAAAAGCACTATGATGAAAAGTGTGATATGTTTTCAGGTATCTCCTATACTAATAGAGCCACATGCTCACCGGTTTGCCACATGATGTAGGCCTATGGACTGAACAAGAAACACCAAAAATTTTAACCAGTCATCGTTCTCACAACACTGAGGACCAGTCATTCGAAATGACTTCTCCATGCATTTTATGCATTGGTAAAAGCACTATGATGAAAAGTGTGATATGTTTTCAGGTATCTCCTATACTAATAGAGCCACATGCTCACCGGTTTGCCACATGATGTAGGCCTATGGACTGAACAAGAAACCACCAAAAATTTTAACCAGTCATCGTTCTCACAACACATGAGGACCAGTCATTCGAAATGACTTCTCCATGCATTTTATGCATTGGTAAAAGCACTATGATGAAAAGTGTGATATGTTTTCAGGTATCTCCCTATACTAATAGAGCCACATGCTCACCGGTTTGCCACATGATGTAGGCCTATGGACTGAACAAGAAACCACCAAAAATTTTAACCAGTCATCGTTCTCACAACACTGAGGACCAGTCATTCGAAATGACTTCTCCATGCATTTTATGCATTGGTTAAAAGCACTATGATGAAAAGTGTGATATGTTTTCAGGTATCTCCTATACTAATAGAGCCACATGCTCACCGGTTTGCCACATGATGTAGGCCTATGGACTGAACAAGAAACCACAAAAATTTTAACCAGTCATCGTTCTCACAACACTGAGGACCAGTCATTCGAAATGACTTCTCCATGCATTTTATGCATTGGTAAAAGCACTATGATGAAAAGTGTGATATGTTTTCAGGTATCTCCTATACTAATAGAGCCACATGCTCACCGGTTTGCCACATGATGTAGGCCTATGGACTGAACAAGAAACCACCAAAAATTTTAACCAGTCATCGTTCTCACAACACTGAGGACCAGTCATTCGAAATGACTTCTCCATGCATTTTATGCATTGGTAAAAGCACTATGATGAAAAGTGTGATATGTTTTCAGGTATCTCCTATACTAATAGAGCCACATGCTCACCGGTTTGCCACATGATGTAGGCCTATGGACTGAACAAGAAACCACCAAAAATTTTAACCAGTCATCGTTCTCACAACACTGAGGACCAGTCATTCGAAATGACTTCTCCATGCATTTTATGCATTGGTAAAAGCACTATGATGAAAAGTGTGATATGTTTTCAGGTATCTCCTATACTAATAGAGCCACATGCTCACCGGTTTTGCCACATGATGTAGGCCTATGGACCTGAACAAGAAACCACCAAAAATTTTAACCAGTCATCGTTCTCACAACACTGAGGACCAGTCATTCGAAATGACTTCTCCATGCATTTTATGCATTGGTAAAAGCACTATGATGAAAAGTGTGATATGTTTTCAGGTATCTCCTATACTAATAGAGCCACATGCTCACCGGTTTGCCACATGATGTAGGCCTATGGACTGAAACAAGAAAACACCAAAAATTTTAACCAGTCATCGTTCTCACAACACTGAGGACCAGTCATTCGAAATGACTTCTCCATGCATTTTATGCATTGGTAAAAGCACTATGATGAAAAGTGTGATATGTTTTCAGGTATCTCCTATACTAATAGAGCCACATGCTCACCGGTTTGCCACATGATGTAGGCCTATGGAACTGAACAAGAAACCACCAAAAATTTTAACCAGTCATCGTTCTCACAACACTGAGGACCAGTCATTCGAAATGACTTCTCCATGCATTTTATGCATTGGTAAAAGCACTATGATGAAAAGTGTGATATGTTTTCAGGTATCTCCTATACTAATAGAGCCACATGCTCACCGGTTTGCACATGATGTAGGCCTATGGACTGAACAAGAAACCACCAAAAATTTTAACCAGTCATCGTTCTCACAACACTGAGGACCAGTCATTCGAAATGACTTCTCCATGCATTTTATGCATTGGTAAAAGCACTATGATGAAAAGTGTGATATGTTTTCAGGTATCTCCTATACTAATAGAGCCACATGCTCACCGGTTTGCCACATGATGTAGGCCTATGGACTGAACAAGAAACCACCAAAAATTTTAACCAGTCATCGTTCTCACAACACTGAGGACCAGTCATTCGAAATGACTTCTCCATGCATTTTATGCATTGGTAAAAGCACTATGATGAAAAGTGTGATATGTTTTCAGGTATCTCCTATACTAATAGAGCCACATGCTCACCGGTTTGCCACATGATGTAGGCCTATGGACTGAACAAGAAACCACCAAAAATTTTAACCAGTCATCGTTCTCACAACACTGAGGACCAGTCATTCGAAATGACTTCTCCATGCATTTTATGCATTGGTAAAAGCACTATGATGAAAAGTGTGATATGTTTTCAGGTATCTCCTATACTAATAGAGCCACATGCTCACCGGTTTGCCACATGATGTAGGCCTATGGACTGAACAAGAAACCACCAAAAATTTTAACCAGTCATCGTTCTCACAACACTGAGGACCAGTCATTCGAAATGACTTCTCCATGCATTTTATTATGCATTGGTAAAAGCACTATGATGAAAAGTGTGATATGTTTTCAGGTATCTCCTATACTAATAGAGCCACATGCTCACCGGTTGCCACATGATGTAGGCCTATGGACTGAACAAGAAACCACCAAAAATTTTAACCAGTCATCGTTCTCACAACACTGAGGACCAGTCATTCGAAATGACTTCTCCATGCATTTTATGCATTGGTAAAAGCACTATGATGAAAAGTGTGATATGTTTTCAGGTATCTCCTATACTAATAGAGCCACATGCTCACCGGTTTGCCACATGATGTAGGCCTATGGACTGAACAAGAAACCACCAAAAATTTTAACCAGTCATCGTTCTCACAACACTGAGGACCAGTCATTCGAAATGACTTCTCCATGCATTTTATGCATTGGTAAAAGCACTATGATGAAAAGTGTGATATGTTTTCAGGTATCTCCTATACTAATAGAGCCACATGCTCACCGGTTTGCCACATGATGTAGGCCTATGGACTGAACAAGAAACCACCAAAAATTTTAACCAGTCATCGTTCTCACAACACTGAGGACCAGTCATTCGAAATGACTTCTCCATGCATTTTATGCATTGGTAAAAGCACTATGATGAAAAGTGTGATATGTTTTCAGGTATCTCCTATACTAATAGAGCAACATGCTCACTGGTTTGCCACATGATGTAGGCCATGGACTGAACAAGAAACTACCAAAATTTTAACCAGTCATCGTTCTCACAACACTGAGGACCAGTCATTCGAAATGACTTCTCCATGCATTTTATGCATTGGTAAAAGCACTATGATGAAAAGTGTGATATGTTTTCAGGTATCTCCTATACTAATAGAGCCACATGCTCACCGGTTTGCCACATGATGTAGGCCTATGGACTGAACAAGAAACCACCAAAAATTTTAACCAGTCATCGTTCTCACAACACTGAGGACCAGTCATTCGAAATGACTTCTCCATGCATTTTATGCATTGGTAAAAGCACTATGATGAAAAGTGTGATATGTTTTCAGGTATCTCCTATACTAATAGAGCCACATGCTCACCGGTTTGCCACATGATGTAGGCCTATGGACTGAACAAGAAACCACCAAAAATTTTAACCAGTCATCGTTCTCACAACACTGAGGACCAGTCATTCGAAATGACTTCTCCATGCATTTTATGCATTGGTAAAAGCACTATGATGAAAAGTGTGATATGTTTTCAGGTATCTCCTATACTAATAGAGCCACATGCTCACCGGTTTGCCACATGATGTAGGCCTATGGACTGAACAAGAAACCACCAAAAATTTTAACCAGTCATCGTTCTCACAACACTGAGGACCAGTCATTCGAAATGACTTCTCCATGCATTTTATGCATTGGTAAAAGCACTATGATGAAAAGTGTGATATGTTTTCAGGTATCTCCTATACTAATCGAGCCACATGCTCACCGGTTTGCCACATGATGTAGGCCTATGGACTGAACAAGAAACCACCAAAAATTTTAACCAGTCATCGTTCTCACAACACTGAGGACCAGTCATTCGAAATGACTTCTCCATGCATTTTATGCATTGGTAAAAGCACTATGATGAAAAGTGTGATATGTTTTCAGGTATCTCCTATACTAATAGAGCCACATGCTCACCGGTTTGCCACATGATGTAGGCCTATGGACTGAACAAGAAACCACCAAAAATTTTAACCAGTCATCGTTCTCACAACACTGAGGACCAGTCATTCGAAATGACTTCTCCATGCATTTTATGCATTGGTAAAAGCACTATGATGAAAAGTGTGATATGTTTTCAGGTATCTCCTATACTAATAGAGCCACATGCTCACCGGTTTGCCACATGATGTAGGCCTATGGACTGAACAAGAAACCACCAAAAATTTTAACCAGTCATCGTTCTCACAACACTGAGGACCAGTCATTCGAAATGACTTCTCCATGCATTTTATGCATTGGTAAAAGCACTATGATGAAAAGTGTGATATGTTTTCAGGTATCTCCTATACTAATAGAGCCACATGCTCACCGGTTTGCCACATGATGTAGGCCTATGGACTGAACTAGAAACCACCAAAAATTTTAACCAGTCATCGTTCTCACAACACTGAGGACCAGTCATTCGAAATGACTTCTCCATGCATTTTATGCATTGGTAAAAGCACTATGATGGAAAGTGTGATATGTTTTCAGGTATCTCCTATACTAATAGAGCCACATGCTCACCGGTTTGCCACATGATGTAAGCCTATGGACTGAACAAGAAACCACCAAAAATTTTAAACAGTCATCGTTCTCACAACACTGAGGACCAGTCATTCGAAATGACTTCTCCATGCATTTTATGCATTGGTAAAAGCACTATGATGAAAAGTGTGATATGTTTTCAGGTATCTCCTATACTAATAGTGCCACATGCTCACCGGTTTGCCACATGATGTAGGCCTATGGACTGAACAAGAAACCACCAAAAATTTTAACCAGTCATCGTTCTCACAACACTGAGGACCAGTCATTCGAAATGACTTCTCCATGCATTTTATGCATTGGTAAAAGCACTATGATGAAAAGTGTGATATGTTTTCAGGTATCTCCTATACTAATAGAGCCACATGCTCACCGGTTTGCCACATGATGTAGGCCTATGGACTGAACAAGAAACCACCAAAAATTTTAACCAGTCATCGTTCTCACAACACTGAGGACCAGTCATTCGAAATGACTTCTCCATGCATTTTATGCATTGGTAAAAGCACTATGATGAAAAGTGTGATATGTTTTCAGGTATCTCCTATACTAATAGAGCCACATGCTCACCGGTTTGCCACATGATGTAGGCCTATGGACTGAACAAGAAACCACCAAAAATTTTAACCAGTCATCGATCTCACAACACTGAGGACCAGTCATTCGAAATGACTTCTCCATGCATTTTATGCATTGGTAAAAGCACTATGATGAAAAGTGTGATATGTTTTCAGGTATCTCCTATACTAATAGAGCCACATGCTCACCGGTTTGCCACATGATGTAGGCCTATGGACTGAACAAGAAACCACCAAAAATTTTAACCAGTCATCGTTCTCACAACACTGAGTACCAGTCATTCGAAATGACTTCTCCATGCATTTTATGCATTGGTAAAAGCACTATGATGAAAAGTGTGATATGTTTTCAGGTATCTCCTATACTAATAGAGCCACATGCTCACCGGTTTGCCACATGATGTAGGCCTATGGACTGAACAAGAAACCACCAAAAATTTTAACCAGTCATCGTTCTCACAACACTGAGGACCAGTCATTCGAAATGACTTCTCCATGCATTTTATGCATTGGTAAAAGCACTATGATGAAAAGTGTGATATGTTTTCAGGTATCTCCTATACTAATAGAGCCACATGCTCACCGGTTTGCCACATGATGTAGGCCTATGGACTGAACAAGAAACCACCAAAAATTTTAACCAGTCATCGTTCTCACAACATTGAGGACCAGTCATTCGAAATGACACTTCTCCATGCATTTTATGCATTGGTAAAAGCACTATGATGAAAAGTGTGATATGTTTTCAGGTATCTCCTATACTAATAGAGCCACATGCTCACCGGTTTGCCACATGATGTAGGCCTATGGACTGAACAAGAAACCACCAAAAATTTTAACCAGTCATCGTTCTCACAACACTGAGGGACCAGTCATTCGAAATGACTTCTCCATGCATTTGATGCATTGGTAAAAGCACTATGATGAAAAGTGTGATATGTTTTCAGGTATCTCCTATACTAATAGTGCCACATGCTCACCGGTTTGTCACATGATGTAGGCCTATGGACTGAACAAGAAACCACCAAAAATTTTAACCAGTCATCGTTCTCACAACACTGAGGACCAGTCATTCGAAATGACTTCTCCATGCATTTTATGCATTGGTAAAAGCACTATGATGAAAAGTGTGATGTTTTCAGGTATCTCCTATACTAATAGAGCCACATGCTCACCGGTTTGCCACATGATGTAGGCCTATGGACTGAACAAGAAACCACCAAAAATTTTAACCAGTCATCGTTCTCACAACACTGAGGACCAGTCATTCGAAATGACTTCTCCATGCATTTTATGCATTGGTAAAAGCACTATGATGAAAAGTGTGATATGTTTTCAGGTATCTCCTATACTAATAGAGCCACATGCTCACCGGTTTGCCACATGATGTAGGCCTATGGACTGAACAAGAAACCACCAAAAATTTTAACCAGTCATCGTTCTCACAACACTGAGGACCAGTCATTCGAAATGACTTCTCCATGCATTTTATGCATTGGTAAAAGCACTATGATGAAAAGTGTGATATCTTTTCAGGTATCTCCTATACTAATAGAGCCACATGCTCACGCGGTTTGCCACATGATGTAGGCCTATGGACTGAACAAGAAACCACCAAAAATTTTAACCAGTCATCGTTCTCACAACACTGAGGACCAGTCATTCGAAATGACTTCTCCATGCATTTTATGCATTGGTAAAAGCACTATGATGAAAAGTGTGATATGTTTTCAGGTATCTCCTATACTAATAGAGCCACATGCTCACCGGTTTGCCACATGATGTAGGCCTATGGACTGAACAAGAAACCACCAAAAATTTTAACCAGTCATCGTTCTCACAACACTGAGGACAAGTCATTCGAAATGACTTCTCCATGCATTTTATGCATTGGTAAAAGCACTATGATGAAAAGTGTGATATGTTTTCAGGTATCTCCTATACTAATAGAGCCACATGCTCACCGGTTTGCCACATGATGTAGGCCTATGGACTGAACAAGAAACCACCAAAAATTTTAACCAGTCATCGTTCTCACAACACTGAGGACCAGTCATTCGAAATGACTTCTCCATGCATTTTATGCATTGGTAAAAAGCACTATGATGAAAAGTGTGATATGTTTTCAGGTATCTCCTATACTAATAGAGCCACATGCTCACCGGTTTGCCACATGATGTAGGCCTATGGACTGAACAAGAAACCACCAAAAATTTTAACCAGTCATCGTTCTAACAACACTGAGGACCAGTCATTCGAAATGACTTCTCCATGCATTTTATGCATTGGTAAAAGCACTATGATGAAAAGTGTGATATGTTTTCAGGTATCTCCTATACTAATGGAGCCACATGCTCACCGGTTTGCCACATGATGTAGGCCTATGGACTGAACAAGAAAACCACCAAAAATTTTAACCAGTCATCGTTCTCACAACACTGAGGACCAGTCATTCGAAATGACTTCTCCATGCATTTTATGCATTGGTAAAAGCACTATGATGAAAAGTGTGATATGTTTTCAGGTATCTCCTATACTAATAGAGCCACATGCTCACCGGTTTGCCACATGATGTAGGCCTATGGACTGAACAAGAAACCAGCAAAAATTTTAACCAGTCATCGTTCTCACAACACTGAGGACCAGTCATTCGAAATGACTTCTCCATGCATTTTATGCATTGGTAAAAGCACTATGATGAAAAGTGTGATATGTTTTCAGGTATCTCCTATACTAATAGAGCCACATGCTCACCGGTTTGCCACATGATGTAGGCCTATGGACTGAACAAGAAACCACCAAAAATTTTAACCAGTCATCGTTCTCACAACACTGAGGACCAGTCATTCGAAATGACTTCTCCATGCATTTTATGCATTGGTAAAAGCACTATGATGAAAAGTGTGATATGTTTGCAGGTATCTCCTATACTAATAGAGCCACATGCTCACCGGTTTGCCACATGATGTAGGCCTATGGACTGAACAAGAAACCACCAAAAATTTTAACCAGTCATCGTTCTCACAACACTGAGGACCAGTCATTCGAAATGACTTCTCCATGCATTTTATGCATTGGTAAAAGCACTATGATGAAAAGTGTGATATGTTTTCAGGTATCTCCTATACTAATAGAGCCACATGCTCACCGGTTTGCCACATGATGTAGGCCTATGGACTGAACAAGAAACCACCAAAAATTTTAACCAGTCATCGTTCTCACAACACTGAGGACCAGTCATTCGAAATGACTTCTCCATGCATTTTATGCATTGGTAAAAGCACTATGATGAAAGTGTGATATGTTTTCAGGTATCTCCTATACTAATAGAGCCACATGCTCACCGGTTTGCCACATGATGTAGGCCTATGGACTGAACAAGAAACCACCAAAAATTTTAACCAGTCATCGTTCTCACAACACTGAGGACCAGTCATTCGAAATGACTTCTCCATGCATTTTATGCATTGGTAAAAGCACTATGATGGAAAGTGTGATATGTTTTCAGGTATCTCCTATACTAATAGAGCCACATGCTCACCGGTTTGCCACATGATGTAAGCCTATGGACTGAACAAGAAACCACCAAAAATTTTAACCAGTCATCGTTCTCACAACACTGAGGACCAGTCATTCGAAATGACTTCTCCATGCATTTTATGCATTGGTAAAAGCACTATGATGAAAAGTGTGATATGTTTTCAGGTATCTCCTATACTAATAGAGCCACATGCTCACCGGTTTGCCACATGATGTAGGCCTATGGACTGAACAAGAAACCACCAAAAATTTTAACCAGTCATCGTTCTCACAACACTGAGGACCAGTCATTCGAAATGACTTCTCCATGCATTTTATGCATTGGTAAAAGCACTATGATGAAAAGTGTGATATGTTTGCAGGTATCTCCTATACTAATAGAGCCACATGCTCACCGGTTTGCCACATGATGTAGGCCTATGGACTGAACAAGAAACCACCAAAAATTTTAACCAGTCATCGTTCTCACAACACTGAGGACCAGTCATTCGAAATGACTTCTCCATGCATTTTATGCATTGGTAAAAGCACTATGATGAAAAGTGTGATATGTTTTCAGGTATCTCCTATACTAATAGAGCCACATGCTCACCCGGTTTGCCACATGATGTAGGCCTATGGACTGAACAAGAAACCACCAAAAATTTTAACCAGTCATCGTTCTCACAACACTGAGGACCAGTCATTCGAAATGACTTCTCCATGCATTTTATGCATTGGTAAAAGCACTATGATGGAAAGTGTGATATGTTTTCAGGTATCTCCTATACTAATAGAGCCACATGCTCACCGGTTTGCCACATGATGTAAGCCTATGGACTGAACAAGAAACCACCAAAAATTTTAACCAGTCATCGTTCTCACAACACTGAGGACCAGTCATTCGAAATGACTTCTCCATGCATTTTATGCATTGGTAAAAGCACTATGATGGAAAGTGTGATATGTTTTCAGGTATCTCCTATACTAATAGAGCCACATGCTCACCGGTTTGCCACATGATGTAAGCCTATGGACTGAACAAGAAACCACCAAAAATTTTAACCAGTCATCGTTCTCACAACACTGAGGACCAGTCATTCGAAATGACTTCTCCATGCATTTTATGCATTGGTAAAAGCACTATGATGAAAAGTGTGATATGTTTTCAGGTATCTCCTATACTAATAGAGCCACATGCTCACCGGTTTGCCACATGATGTAGGCCTATGGACTGAACAAGAAACCACCAAAAATTTTAACCAGTCATCGTTCTCACAACACTGAGGACCAGTCATTCGAAATGACTTCTCCATGCATTTTATGCATTGGTAAAAGCACTATGATGAAAAGTGTGATATGTTTTCAGGTATCTCCTATACTAATAGAGCCACATGCTCACCGGTTTGCCACATGATGTAGGCCTATGGACTGAACAAGAAACCACCAAAAATTTTAACCAGTCATCGTTCTCACAACACTGAGGACCAGTCATTCGAAATGACTTCTCCATGCATTTTATGCATTGGTAAAAGCACTATGATGAAAAGTGTGATATGTTTTCAGGTATCTCCTATACTAATAGAGCTACATGCTCACCGGTTTGCCACACGATGTAGGCCTATGGACTGAACAAGAAACCACCAAAAATTTTAACCAGTCATCGTTCTCACAACACTGAGGACCAGTCATTCGAAATGACTTCTCCATGCATTTTATGCATTGGTAAAAGCACTATGATGAAAAGTGTGATATGTTTTCAGGTATCTCCTATACTAATAGAGCCACATGCTCACCGGTTTGCCACATGATGTAGGCGTATGGACTGAACAAGAAACCACCAAAAATTTTAACCAGTCATCGTTCTCACAACACTGAGGACCAGTCATTCGAAATGACTTCTCCATGCATTTTATGCATTGGTAAAAGCACTATGATGAAAAGTGTGATATGTTTTCAGGTATCTCCTATACTAATAGAGCCACATGCTCACCGGTTTGCCACATGATGTAGGCCTATGGACTGAACAAGAAACCACCAAAAATTTTAACCAGTCATCGTTCTCACAACACTGAGGACCAGTCATTCGAAATGACTTCTCCATGCATTTTATGCATTGGTAAAAGCACTATGATGAAAAGTGTGATATGTTTTCAGGTATCTCCTATACTAATAGAGCCACATGCTCACCGGTTTGCCACATGATGTAGGCCTATGGACTGAACAAGAAACCACCAAAAATTTTAACCAGTCATCGTTCTCACAACACTGAGGACCAGTCATTCGAAATGACTTCTCCATGCATTTTATGCATTGGTAAAAGCACTATGATGAAAAGTGTGATATGTTTTCAGGTATCTCCTATACTAATAGAGCCACATGCTCACCGGTTTGCCACATAATGTAGGCCTATGGACTGAACAAGAAACCACCAAAAATTTTAACCAGTCATCGTTCTCACAACACTGAGGACCAGTCATTCGAAATGACTTCTCCATGCATTTTATGCATTGGTAAAAGCACTATGATGAAAAGTGTGATATGTTTTCAGGTATCTCCTATACTAATAGAGCCACATGCTCACCGGTTTGCCACATGATGTAGGCCTATGGACTGAACAAGAAACCACCAAAAATTTTAACCAGTCATTGTTCTCACAACACTGAGGACCAGTCATTCGAAATGACTTCTCCATGCATTTTATGCATTGGTAAAAGCACTATGATGAAAAGTGTGATATGTTTTCAGGTATCTCCTATACTAATAGAGCCACATGCTGACCGGTTTGCCACATGATGTAGGCCTATGGACTGAACAAGAAACCACCAAACATTTTAACCAGTCATCGTTCTCACAACACTGAGGACCAGTCATTCGAAATGACTTCTCCATGCATTTTATGCATTGGTAAAAGCACTATGATGAAAAGTCTGATATGTTTTCAGGTATCTCCTATACTAATAGAGCCACATGCTCACCGGTTTGCCACATGATGTAGGCCTATGGACTGAACAAGAAACCACCAAAAATTTTAACCAGTCATTGTTCTCACAACACTGAGGACCAGTCATTCGAAATGACTTCTCCATGCATTTTATGCATTGGTAAAAGCACTATGATGAAAAGTGTGATATGTTTTCAGGTATCTCCTATACTAATAGAGCCACATGCTCACCGGTTTGCCACATGATGTAGGCCTATGGACTGAACAAGAAACCACCAAAAATTTTAACCAGTCATCGTTCTCACAACACTGAGGACCAGTCATTCGAAATGACTTCTCCATGCATTTTATGCATTGGTAAAAGCACTATGATGAAAAGTGTGATATGTTTTCAGGTATCTCCTATACTAATAGAGCCACATGCTCACCGGTTTGCCACATGATGTAGGCCTATGGACTGAACAAGAAACCACCAAAAATTTTAACCAGTCATCGTTCTCACAACACTGAGGACCAGTCATTCGAAATGACTTCTCCATGCGTTTTATGCATTGGTAAAAGCACTATGATGAAAAGTGTGATATGTTTTCAGGTATCTCCTATACTAATAGAGCCACATGCTCACCGGTTTGCCACATGATGTAGGCCTATGGACTGAACAAGAAACCACCAAAAATTTTAACCAGTCATCGATCTCACAACACTGAGGACCAGTCATTCGAAATGACTTCTCCATGCATTTTATGCATTGGTAAAAGCACTATGATGAAAAGTGTGATATGTTTTCAGGTATCTCCTATACTAATAGAGCCACATGCTCACCGGTTTGCCACATGATGTAGGCCTATGGACTGAACAAGAAACCACCAAAAATTTTAACCAGTCATCGTTCTCACAACACTGAGGACCAGTCATTCGAAATGACTTCTCCATGCATTTTATGCATTGGTAAAAGCACTATGATGAAAAGTGTGATATGTTTTCAGGTATCTCCTATACTAATAGAGCCACATGCTCACCGGTTTGCCACACGATGTAGGCCTATGGACTGAACAAGAAACCACCAAAAATTTTAACCAGTCATCGTTCTCACAACACTGAGGACCAGTCATTCGAAATGACTTCTCCATGCATTTTATGCATTGGTAATAGCACTATGATGAAAAGTGTGATATGTTTTCAGGTATCTCCTATACTAATAGAGCCACATGCTCACCGGTTTGCCACATGATGTAGGCCTTTGGACTGAACAAGAAACCACCAAAAATTTTAACCAGTCATCGTTCTCACAACACTGAGGACCAGTCATTCGAAATGACTTCTCCATGCATTTTATGCATTGGTAAAAGCACTATGATGAAAAGTGTGATATGTTTTCAGGTATCTCCTATACTAATAGAGCCACATGCTCACCGGTTTGCCACACGATGTAGGCCTATGGACTTAACAAGAAACCACCAAAAATTTTAACCAGTCATCGTTCTCACAACACTGAGGACCAGTCATTCGAAATGACTTCTCCATGCATTTTATGCATTGGTAATAGCACTATGATGAAAAGTGTGATATGTTTTCAGGTATCTCCTATACTAATAGAGCCACATGCTCACCGGTTTGCCACATGATGTAGGCCTTTGGACTGAACAAGAAACCACCAAAAATTTTAACCAGTCATTGTTCTCACAACACTGAGGACCAGTCATTCGAAATGACTTCTCCATGCATTTTATGCATTGGTAAAAGCACTATGATGAAAAGTGTGATATGTTTTCAGGTATCTCCTATACTAATAGAGCCACATGCTCACCGGTTTGCCACATGATGTAGGCCTATGGACTGAACAAGAAACCACCAAACATTTTAACCAGTCATCGTTCTCACAACACTGAGGACCAGTCATTCGAAATGACTTCTCCATGCATTTTATGCATTGGTAAAAGCACTATGATGAAAAGTGTGATATGTTTTCAGGTATCTCCTATACTAATAGAGCCACATGCTCACCGGTTTGCCACATGATGTAGGCCTATGGACTGAACAAGAAACCACCAAAAATTTTAACCAGTCATTGTTCTCACAACACTGAGGACCAGTCATTCGAAATGACTTCTCCATGCATTTTATGCATTGGTAAAAGCACTATGATGAAAAGTGTGATATGTTTTCAGGTATCTCCTATACTAATAGAGCCACATGCTCACCGGTTTGCCACATGATGTAGGCCTATGGACTGAACAAGAAACCACCAAAAATTTTAACCAGTCATCGTTCTCACAACACTGAGGACCAGTCATTCGAAATGACTTCTCCATGCATTTTATGCATTGGTAAAAGCACTATGATGAAAAGTGTGATATGTTTTCAGGTATCTCCTATACTAATAGAGCCACATGCTCACCGGTTTGCCACATGATGTAGGCCTATGGACTGAACAAGAAACCACCAAAAATTTTAACCAGTCATCGTTCTCACAACACTGAGGACCAGTCATTCGAAATGACTTCTCCATGCATTTTATGCATTGGTAAAAGCACTATGATGAAAAGTGTGATATGTTTTCAGGTATCTCCTATACTAATAGAGCCACATGCTCACCGGTTTGCCACATGATGTAGGCCTATGGACTGAACAAGAAACCACCAAAAATTTTAACCAGTCATCGTTCTCACAACACTGAGGACCAGTCATTCGAAATGACTTCTCCATGCGTTTTATGCATTGGTAAAAGCACTATGATGAAAAGTGTGATATGTTTTCAGGTATCTCCTATACTAATAGAGCCACATGCTCACCGGTTTGCCACATGATGTAGGCCTATGGACTGAACAAGAAACCACCAAAAATTTTAACCAGTCATCGATCTCACAACACTGAGGACCAGTCATTCGAAATGACTTCTCCATGCATTTTATGCATTGGTAAAAGCACTATGATGAAAAGTGTGATATGTTTTCAGGTATCTCCTATACTAATAGAGCCACATGCTCACCGGTTTGCCACATGATGTAGGCCTATGGACTGAACAAGAAACCACCAAAAATTTTAACCAGTCATCGTTCTCACAACACTGAGGACCAGTCATTCGAAATGACTTCTCCATGCATTTTATGCATTGGTAAAAGCACTATGATGAAAAGTGTGATATGTTTTCAGGTATCTCCTATACTAATAGAGCCACATGCTCACCGGTTTGCCACACGATGTAGGCCTATGGACTGAACAAGAAACCACCAAAAATTTTAACCAGTCATCGTTCTCACAACACTGAGGACCAGTCATTCGAAATGACTTCTCCATGCATTTTATGCATTGGTAATAGCACTATGATGAAAAGTGTGATATGTTTTCAGGTATCTCCTATACTAATAGAGCCACATGCTCACCGGTTTGCCACATGATGTAGGCCTTTGGACTGAACAAGAAACCACCAAAAATTTTAACCAGTCATCGTTCTCACAACACTGAGGACCAGTCATTCGAAATGACTTCTCCATGCATTTTATGCATTGGTAAAAGCACTATGATGAAAAGTGTGATATGTTTTCAGGTATCTCCTATACTAATAGAGCCACATGCTCACCGGTTTGCCACACGATGTAGGCCTATGGACTGAACAAGAAACCACCAAAAATTTTAACCAGTCATCGTTCTCACAACACTGAGGACCAGTCATTCGAAATGACTTCTCCATGCATTTTATGCATTGGTAATAGCACTATGATGAAAAGTGTGAGATGTTTTCAGGTATCTCCTATACTAATAGAGCCACATGCTCACCGGTTTGCCACATGATGTAGGCCTTTGGACTGAACAAGAAACCACCAAAAATTTTAACCAGTCATCGTTCTCACAACACTGAGGACCAGTCATTCGAAATGACTTCTCCATGCATTTTATGCATTGGTAAAAGCACTATGATGAAAAGTGTGATATGTTTTCAGGTATCTCCTATACTAATAGAGCCACATGCTCACCGGTTTGCCACACGATGTAGGCCTATGGACTGAACAAGAAACCACCAAAAATTTTAACCAGTCATCGATCTCACAACACTGAGGACCAGTCATTCGAAATGACTTCTCCATGCATTTTATGCATTGGTAAAAGCACTATGATGAAAAGTGTGATATGTTTTCAGGTATCTCCTATACTAATAGAGCCACATGCTCACCGGTTTGCCACACGATGTAGGCCTATGGACTGAACAAGAAACCAACCAAAAATGTTAACCAGTCATCGTTCTCACAACACTGAGGACCAGTCATTCGAAATGACTTCTCCATGCATTTTATGCATTGGTAAAAGCACTATGATGAAAAGTGTGATATGTTTTCAGGTATCTCCTATACTAATAGAGCCACATGCTCACCGGTTTGCCACATGATGTAGGCCTATGGACTGAACAAGAAACCACCAAAAATTTTAACCAGTCATCGTTCTCACAACACTGAGGACCAGTCATTCGAAATGACTTCTCCATGCATTTTATGCATTGGTAAAAGCACTATGATGAAAAGTGTGATATGTTTTCAGGTATCTCCTATACTAATAGAGCCACATGCTCACCGGTTTGCCACACGATGTAGGCCTATGGACTGAACAAGAAACCACCAAAAATTTTAACCAGTCATCGTTCTCACAACACTGAGGACCAGTCATTCGAAATGACTTCTCCATGCATTTTATGCATTGGTAAAAGCACTATGATGAAAAGTGTGATATGTTTTCAGGTATCTCCTATACTAATAGAGCCACATGCTCACCGGTTTGCCACATGATGTAGGCCTATGGACTGAACAAGAAACCACCAAAAAATTTAACCAGTCATCGTTCTCACAACACTGAGGACCAGTCATTCGAAATGACTTCTCCATGCGTTTTATGCATTGGTAAAAGCACTATGATGAAAAGTGTGATATGTTTTCAGGTATCTCCTATACTAATAGAGCCACATGCTCACCGGTTTGCCACATGATGTAGGCCTATGGACTGAACAAGAAACCACCAAAAATTTTAACCAGTCATCGTTCTCACAACACTGAGGACCAGTCATTCGAAATGACTTCTCCATGCATTTTATGCATTGGTAAAAGCACTATGATGAAAAGTGTGATATGTTTTCAGGTATCTCCTATACTAATAGAGCCACATGCTCACCGGTTTGCCACATGATGTATGCCTATGGACTGAACAAGAAACCACCAAAAATTTTAACCAGTCATCGTTCTCACAACACTGAGGACCAGTCATTCGAAATGACTTCTCCATGCATTTTATGCATTGGTAAAAGCACTATGATGAAAAGTGTGATATGTTTTCAGGTATCTCCTATACTAATAGAGCCACATGCTCACCGGTTTGCCACATGATGTAGGCCTATGGACTGAACAAGAAACCACCAAAAATTTTAACCAGTCATCGTTCTCACAACACTGAGGACCAGTCATTCGAAATGACTTCTCCATGCATTTTATGCATTGGTAAAAGCACTATGATGAAAAGTGTGATATGTTTTCAGGTATCTCCTATACTAATAGAGCCACATGCTCACCGGTTTGCCACATGATGTAGGCCTATGGACTGAACAAGAAACCACCAAAAATTTTAACCAGTCATCGTTCTCACAACACTGAGGACCAGTCATTCGAAATGACTTCTCCATGCATTTTATGCATTGGTAAAAGCACTATGATGAAAAGTGTGATATGTTTTCAGGTATCTCCTATACTAATAGAGCCACATGCTCACCGGTTTGCCACATGATGTAGGCCTATGGACTGAACAAGAAACCACCAAAAATTTTAAACCCAGTCATCGTTCTCACAACACTGAGGACCAGTCATTCGAAATGACTTCTCCATGCATTTTATGCATTGGTAAAAGCACTATGATGAAAAGTGTGATATGTTTTCAGGTATCTCCTATACTAATAGAGCCACATGCTCACCGGTTTGCCACATGATGTAGGCCTATGGACTGAACAAGAAACCACCAAAAATTTTAACCAGTCATTGTTCTCACAACACTGAGGACCAGTCATTCGAAATGACTTCTCCATGCATTTTATGCATTGGTAAAAGCACTATGATGAAAAGTGTGATATGTTTTCAGGTATCTCCTATACTAATAGAGCCACATGCTCACCGGTTTGCCACATGATGTAGGCCTATGGACTGAACAAGAAACCACCAAAAATTTTAACCAGTCATCGTTCTCACAACACTGAGGACCAGTCATTCGAAATGACTTCTCCATGCATTTTATGCATTGGTAAAAGCACTATGATGAAAAGTGTGATATGTTTTCAGGTATCTCCTATACTAATAGAGCCACATGCTCACCGGTTTGCCACATGATGTAGGCCTATGGACTGAACAAGAAACCACCAAAAATTTTAACCAGTCATCGTTCTCACAACACTGAGGACCAGTCATTCGAAATGACTTCTCCATGCATTTTATGCATTGGTAAAAGCACTATGATGAAAAGTGTGATATGTTTTCAGGTATCTCCTATACTAATAGAGCCACATGCTCACCGGTTTGCCACATGATGTAGGCCTATGGACTGAACAAGAAACCACCAAAAATTTTAACCAGTCATCGTTCTCACAACACTGAGGACCAGTCATTCGAAATGACTTCTCCATGCATTTTATGCATTGGTAAAAGCACTATGATGAAAAGTGTGATATGTTTTCAGGTATCTCCTATACTAATAGAGCCACATGCTCACCGGTTTGCCACATGATGTAGGCCTATGGACTGAACAAGAAACCACCAAAAATTTTAACCAGTCATCGATCTCACAACACTGAGGACCAGTCATTTCGAAATGACTTCTCCATGCATTTTATGCATTGGTAAAAGCACTATGATGAAAAGTGTGATATGTTTTCAGGTATCTCCTATACTAATAGAGCCACATGCTCACCGGTTTGCCACATGATGTAGGCCTATGGACTGAACAAGAAACCACCAAAAATTTTAACCAGTCATCGTTCTCTACACAACACTGAGGACCAGTCATTCGAAATGACTTCTCCATGCATTTTATGCATTGGTAAAAGCACTATGATGAAAAGTGTGATATGTTTTCAGGTATCTCCTATACTAATAGAGCCACATGCTCACCGGTTTGCCACATGATGTAGGCCTATGGACTGAACAAGAAACCACCAAAAATTTTAACCAGTCATCGTTCTCACAACACTGAGGACCAGTCATTCGAAATGACTTCTCCATGCATTTTATGCATTGGTAAAAGCACTATGATGAAAAGTGTGATATGTTTTCAGGTATCTCCTATACTAATAGAGCCACATGCTCACCGGTTTGCCACATGATGTAGGCCTATGGACTGAACAAGAAACCACCAAAAATTTTAACCAGTCATCGTTCTCACAACACTGAGGACCAGTCATTCGAAATGACTTCTCCATGCATTTTATGCATTGGTAAAAGCACTATGATGAAAAGTGTGATATGTTTTCAGGTATCTCCTATACTAATAGAGCCACATGCTCACCGGTTTGCCACATGATGTAGGCCTATGGACTGAACAAGAAACCACCAAAAATTTTAACCAGTCATCGTTCTCACAACACTGAGGACCAGTCATTCGAAATGACTTCTCCATGCATTTTATGCATTGGTAAAAGCACTATGATGAAAAGTGTGATATGTTTTCAGGTATCTCCTATACTAATAGAGCCACATGCTCACCGGTTTGCCACATGATGTAGGCCTATGGACTGAACAAGAAACCACCAAAAATTTTAACCAGTCATCGTTCTCACAACACTGAGGACCAGTCATTCGAAATGACTTCTCCATGCATTTTATGCATTGGTAAAAGCACTATGATGAAAAGTGTGATATGTTTTCAGGTATCTCCTATACTAATAGAGCCACATGCTCACCGGTTTGCCACATGATGTAGGCCTATGGACTGAACAAGAAACCACCAAAAATTTTAACCAGTCATCGTTCTCACAACACTGAGGACCAGTCATTCGAAATGACTTCTCCATGCATTTTATGCATTGGTAAAAGCACTATGATGAAAAGTGTGATATGTTTTCAGGTATCTCCTATACTAATAGAGCCACATGCTCACCGGTTTGCCACATGATGTAGGCCTATGGACTGAACAAGAAACCACCAAAAATTTTAACCAGTCATCGTTCTCACAACACTGAGGACCAGTCATTCGAAATGACTTCTCCATGCATTTTATGCATTGGTAAAAGCACTATGATGAAAAGTGTGATATGTTTTCAGGTATCTCCTATACTAATAGAGCCACATGCTCACCGGTTTGCCACATGATGTAGGCCTATGGACTGAACAAGAAACCACCAAAAATTTTAACCAGTCATCGTTCTCACAACACTGAGGACCAGTCATTCGAAATGACTTCTCCATGCATTTTATGCATTGGTAAAAGCACTATGATGAAAAGTGTGATATGTTTTCAGGTATCTCCTATACTAATAGAGCCACATGCTCACCGGTTTGCCACATGATGTAGGCCTATGGACTGAACAAGAAACCACCAAAAATTTTAACCAGTCATCGTTCTCACAACACTGAGGACCAGTCATTCGAAATGACTTCTCCATGCATTTTATGCATTGGTAAAAGCACTATGATGAAAAGTGTGATATGTTTTCAGGTATCTCCTATACTAATAGAGCCACATGCTCACCGGTTTGCCACATGATGTAGGCCTATGGACTGAACAAGAAACCACCAAAAATTTTAACCAGTCATCGTTCTCACAACACTGAGGACCAGTCATTCGAAATGACTTCTCCATGCATTTTATGCATTGGTAAAAGCACTATGATGAAAAGTGTGATATGTTTTCAGGTATCTCCTATACTAATAGAGCCACATGCTCACCGGTTTGCCACATGATGTAGGCCTATGGACTGAACAAGAAACCACCAAAAATTTTAACCAGTCATCGTTCTCACAACACTGAGGACCAGTCATTCGAAATGACTTCTCCATGCATTTTATGCATTGGTAAAAGCACTATGATGAAAAGTGTGATATGTTTTCAGGTATCTCCTATACTAATAGAGCCACATGCTCACCGGTTTGCCACATGATGTAGGCCTATGGACTGAACAAGAAACCACCAAAAATTTTAACCAGTCATCGTTCTCACAACACTGAGGACCAGTCATTCGAAATGACTTCTCCATGCATTTTATGCATTGGTAAAAGCACTATGATGAAAAGTGTGATATGTTTTCAGGTATCTCCTATACTAATAGAGCCACATGCTCACCGGTTTGCCACATGATGTAGGCCTATGGACTGAACAAGAAACCACCAAAAATTTTAACCAGTCATCGTTCTCACAACACTGAGGACCAGTCATTCGAAATGACTTCTCCATGCATTTTATGCATTGGTAAAAGCACTATGATGAAAAGTGTGATATGTTTTCAGGTATCTCCTATACTAATAGAGCCACATGCTCACCGGTTTGCCACATGATGTAGGCCTATGGACTGAACAAGAAACCACCAAAAATTTTAACCAGTCATCGTTCTCACAACACTGAGGACCAGTCATTCGAAATGACTTCTCCATGCATTTTATGCATTGGTAAAAGCACTATGATGAAAAGTGTGATATGTTTTCAGGTATCTCCTATACTAATAGAGCCACATGCTCACCGGTTTGCCACATGATGTAGGCCTATGGACTGAACAAGAAACCACCAAAAATTTTAACCAGTCATCGTTCTCACAACACTGAGGACCAGTCATTCGAAATGACTTCTCCATGCATTTTATGCATTGGTAAAAGCACTATGATGAAAAGTGTGATATGTTTTCAGGTATCTCCTATACTAATAGAGCCACATGCTCACCGGTTTGCCACATGATGTAGGCCTATGGACTGAACAAGAAACCACCAAAAATTTTAACCAGTCATCGTTCTCACAACACTGAGGACCAGTCATTCGAAATGACTTCTCCATGCATTTTATGCATTGGTAAAAGCACTATGATGAAAAGTGTGATATGTTTTCAGGTATCTCCTATACTAATAGAGCCACATGCTCACCGGTTTGCCACATGATGTAGGCCTATGGACTGAACAAGAAACCACCAAAAATTTTAACCAGTCATCGTTCTCACAACACTGAGGACCAGTCATTCGAAATGACTTCTCCATGCATTTTATGCATTGGTAAAAGCACTATGATGAAAAGTGTGATATGTTTTCAGGTATCTCCTATACTAATAGAGCCACATGCTCACCGGTTTGCCACATGATGTAGGCCTATGGACTGAACAAGAAACCACCAAAAATTTTAACCAGTCATCGTTCTCACAACACTGAGGACCAGTCATTCGAAATGACTTCTCCATGCATTTTATGCATTGGTAAAAGCACTATGATGAAAAGTGTGATATGTTTTCAGGTATCTCCTATACTAATAGAGCCACATGCTCACCGGTTTGCCACATGATGTAGGCCTATGGACTGAACAAGAAACCACCAAAAATTTTAACCAGTCATCGTTCTCACAACACTGAGGACCAGTCATTCGAAATGACTTCTCCATGCATTTTATGCATTGGTAAAAGCACTATGATGAAAAGTGTGATATGTTTTCAGGTATCTCCTATACTAATAGAGCCACATGCTCACCGGTTTGCCACATGATGTAGGCCTATGGACTGAACAAGAAACCACCAAAAATTTTAACCAGTCATCGTTCTCACAACACTGAGGACCAGTCATTCGAAATGACTTCTCCATGCATTTTATGCATTGGTAAAAGCACTATGATGAAAAGTGTGATATGTTTTCAGGTATCTCCTATACTAATAGAGCCACATGCTCACCGGTTTGCCACATGATGTAGGCCTATGGACTGAACAAGAAACCACCAAAAATTTTAACCAGTCATCGTTCTCACAACACTGAGGACCAGTCATTCGAAATGACTTCTCCATGCATTTTATGCATTGGTAAAAGCACTATGATGAAAAGTGTGATATGTTTTCAGGTATCTCCTATACTAATAGAGCCACATGCTCACCGGTTTGCCACATGATGTAGGCCTATGGACTGAACAAGAAACCACCAAAAATTTTAACCAGTCATCGTTCTCACAACACTGAGGACCAGTCATTCGAAATGACTTCTCCATGCATTTTATGCATTGGTAAAAGCACTATGATGAAAAGTGTGATATGTTTTCAGGTATCTCCTATACTAATAGAGCCACATGCTCACCGGTTTGCCACATGATGTAGGCCTATGGACTGAACAAGAAACCACCAAAAATTTTAACCAGTCATCGTTCTCACAACACTGAGGACCAGTCATTCGAAATGACTTCTCCATGCATTTTATGCATTGGTAAAAGCACTATGATGAAAAGTGTGATATGTTTTCAGGTATCTCCTATACTAATAGAGCCACATGCTCACCGGTTTGCCACATGATGTAGGCCTATGGACTGAACAAGAAACCACCAAAAATTTTAACCAGTCATCGTTCTCACAACACTGAGGACCAGTCATTCGAAATGACTTCTCCATGCATTTTATGCATTGGTAAAAGCACTATGATGAAAAGTGTGATATGTTTTCAGGTATCTCCTATACTAATAGAGCCACATGCTCACCGGTTTGCCACATGATGTAGGCCTATGGACTGAACAAGAAACCACCAAAAATTTTAACCAGTCATCGTTCTCACAACACTGAGGACCAGTCATTCGAAATGACTTCTCCATGCATTTTATGCATTGGTAAAAGCACTATGATGAAAAGTGTGATATGTTTTCAGGTATCTCCTATACTAATAGAGCCACATGCTCACCGGTTTGCCACATGATGTAGGCCTATGGACTGAACAAGAAACCACCAAAAATTTTAACCAGTCATCGTTCTCACAACACTGAGGACCAGTCATTCGAAATGACTTCTCCATGCATTTTATGCATTGGTAAAAGCACTATGATGAAAAGTGTGATATGTTTTCAGGTATCTCCTATACTAATAGAGCCACATGCTCACCGGTTTGCCACATGATGTAGGCCTATGGACTGAACAAGAAACCACCAAAAATTTTAACCAGTCATCGTTCTCACAACACTGAGGACCAGTCATTCGAAATGACTTCTCTTCTCCATGCATTTTATGCATTGGTAAAAGCACTATGATGAAAAGTGTGATATGTTTTCAGGTATCTACTATACTAATAGAGCCACATGCTCACCGGTTTGCCACATGATGTAGGCCTATGGACTGAACAAGAAACCACCAAAAAATTTAGCCAGTCATCGTTCTCACAACACTGAGGACAAGTCATTCGAAATGACTTCTCCATGCATTTTATGCATTGGTAAAAGCACTATGATGAAAAGTGTGATATGTTTTCAGGTATCTCCTATACTAATAGAGCCACATGCTCACCGGTTTGCCACATGATGTAGGCCTATGGACTGAACAAGAAACCACCAAAAATTTTAACCAGTCATCGTTCTCACAACACTGAGGACCAGTCATTCGAAATGACTTCTCCATGCATTTTATGCATTGGTAAAAGCACTATGATGAAAAGTGTGATATGTTTTCAGGTATCTCCTATACTAATAGAGCCACATGCTCACCGGTTTGCCACATGATGTAGGCCTATGGACTGAACAAGAAACCACCAAAAATTTTAACCAGTCATCGTTCTCACAACACTGAGGACCAGTCATTCGAAATGACTTCTCCATGCATTTTATGCATTGGTAAAAGCACTATGATGAAAAGTGTGATATGTTTTCAGGTATCTCCTATACTAATAGAGCCACATGCTCACCGGTTTGCCACATGATGTAGGCCTATGGACTGAACAAGAAACCACCAAAAATTTTAACCAGTCATCGTTCTCACAACACTGAGGACCAGTCATTCGAAATGACTTCTCCATGCATTTTATGCATTGGTAAAAGCACTATGATGAAAAGTGTGATATGTTTTCAGGTATCTCCTATACTAATAGAGCCACATGCTCACCGGTTTGCCACATGATGTAGGCCTATGGACTGAACAAGAAACCACCAAAAATTTTAACCAGTCATCGTTCTCACAACACTGAGGACCAGTCATTCGAAATGACTTCTCCATGCATTTTATGCATTGGTAAAAGCACTATGATGAAAAGTGTGATATGTTTTCAGGTATCTCCTATACTAATAGAGCCACATGCTCACCGGTTTGCCACATGATGTAGGCCTATGGACTGAACAAGAAACCACCAAAAATTTTAACCAGTCATCGTTCTCACAACACTGAGGACCAGTCATTCGAAATGACTTCTCCATGCATTTTATGCATTGGTAAAAGCACTATGATGAAAAGTGTGATATGTTTTCAGGTATCTCCTATACTAATAGAGCCACATGCTCACCGGTTTGCCACATGATGTAGGCCTATGGACTGAACAAGAAACCACCAAAAATTTTAACCAGTCATCGTTCTCACAACACTGAGGACCAGTCATTCGAAATGACTTCTCCATGCATTTTATGCATTGGTAAAAGCACTATGATGAAAAGTGTGATATGTTTTCAGGTATCTCCTATACTAATAGAGCCACATGCTCACCGGTTTGCCACATGATGTAGGCCTATGGACTGAACAAGAAACCACCAAAAATTTTAACCAGTCATCGTTCTCACAACACTGAGGACCAGTCATTCGAAATGACTTCTCCATGCATTTTATGCATTGGTAAAAGCACTATGATGAAAAGTGTGATATGTTTTCAGGTATCTCCTATACTAATAGAGCCACATGCTCACCGGTTTGCCACATGATGTAGGCCTATGGACTGAACAAGAAACCACCAAAAATTTTAACCAGTCATCGTTCTCACAACACTGAGGACCAGTCATTCGAAATGACTTCTCCATGCATTTTATGCATTGGTAAAAGCACTATGATGAAAAGTGTGATATGTTTTCAGGTATCTCCTATACTAATAGAGCCACATGCTCACCGGTTTGCCACATGATGTAGGCCTATGGACTGAACAAGAAACCACCAAAAATTTTAACCAGTCATCGTTCTCACAACACTGAGGACCAGTCATTCGAAATGACTTCTCCATGCATTTTATGCATTGGTGAAAGCACTATAATGAAAAGTGTGATATGTTTTCAGGTATCTCCTATACTAATAGAGCCACATGCTCACCGGTTTGCCACATGATGTAGGCCTATGGACTGAACAAGAAACCACCAAAAAATTTAGCCAGTCATCGTTCTCACAACACTGAGGACAAGTCATTCGAAATGACTTCTCCATGCATTTTATGCATTGGTAAAAGCACTATGATGAAAAGTGTGATATGTTTTCAGGTATCTCCTATACTAATAGAGCCACATGCTCACCGGTTTGCCACATGATGTAGGCCTATGGACTGAACAAGAAACCACCAAAAATTTTAACCAGTCATCGTTCTCACAACACTGAGGACCAGTCATTCGAAATGACTTCTCCATGCATTTTATGCATTGGTAAAAGCACTATGATGAAAAGTGTGATATGTTTTCATGTATCTCCTATACTAATAGAGCCACATGCTCACCGGTTTGCCACATGATGTAGGCCTATGGACTGAACAAGAAACCACCAAAAATTTTAACCAGTCATCGTTCTCACAACACTGAGGACCAGTCATTCGAAATGACTTCTCCATGCATTTTATGCATTGGTAAAAGCACTATGATGAAAAGTGTGATATGTTTTCAGGTATCTCCTATACTAATAGAGCCACATGCTCACCGGTTTGCCACATGATGTAGGCCTATGGACTGAACAAGAAACCACCAAAAATTTTAACCAGTCATCGTTCTCACAACACTGAGGACCAGTCATTCGAAATGACTTCTCCATGCATTTTATGCATTGGTAAAAGCACTATGATGAAAAGTGTGATATGTTTTCAGGTATCTCCTATACTAATAGAGCCACATGCTCACCGGTTTGCCACATGATGTAGGCCTATGGACTGAACAAGAAACCACCAAAAATTTTAACCAGTCATCGTTCTCACAACACTGAGGACCAGTCATTCGAAATGACTTCTCCATGCATTTTATGCATTGGTAAAAGCACTATGATGAAAAGTGTGATATGTTTTCAGGTATCTCCTATACTAATAGAGCCACATGCTCACCGGTTTGCCACATGATGTAGGCCTATGGACTGAACAAGAAACCACCAAAAATTTTAACCAGTCATCGTTCTCACAACACTGAGGACCAGTCATTCGAAATGACTTCTCCATGCATTTTATGCATTGGTAAAAGCACTATGATGAAAAGTGTGATATGTTTTCAGGTATCTCCTATACTAATAGAGCCACATGCTCACCGGTTTGCCACATGATGTAGGCCTATGGACTGAACAAGAAACCACCAAAAATTTTAACCAGTCATCGTTCTCACAACACTGAGGACCAGTCATTCGAAATGACTTCTCCATGCATTTTATGCATTGGTAAAAGCACTATGATGAAAAGTGTGATATGTTTTCAGGTATCTCCTATACTAATAGAGCCACATGCTCACCGGTTTGCCACATGATGTAGGCCTATGGACTGAACAAGAAACCACCAAAAATTTTAACCAGTCATCGTTCTCACAACACTGAGGACCAGTCATTCGAAATGACTTCTCCATGCATTTTATGCATTGGTAAAAGCACTATGATGAAAAGTGTGATATGTTTTCAGGTATCTCCTATACTAATAGAGCCACATGCTCACCGGTTTGCCACATGATGTAGGCCTATGGACTGAACAAGAAACCACCAAAAATTTTAACCAGTCATCGTTCTCACAACACTGAGGACCAGTCATTCGAAATGACTTCTCCATGCATTTTATGCATTGGTAAAAGCACTATGATGAAAAGTGTGATATGTTTTCAGGTATCTCCTATACTAATAGAGCCACATGCTCACCGGTTTGCCACATGATGTAGGCCTATGGACTGAACAAGAAACCACCAAAAATTTTAACCAGTCATCGTTCTCACAACACTGAGGACCAGTCATTCGAAATGACTTCTCCATGCATTTTATGCATTGGTAAAAGCACTATGATGAAAAGTGTGATATGTTTTCAGGTATCTCCTATACTAATAGAGCCACATGCTCACCGGTTTGCCACATGATGTAGGCCTATGGACTGAACAAGAAACCACCAAAAATTGTAACCAGTCATCGTTCTCACAACACTGAGGACCAGTCATTCGAAATGACTTCTCCATGCATTTTATGCATTGGTAAAAGCACTATGATGAAAAGTGTGATATGTTTTCAGGTATCTCCTATACTAATAGAGCCACATGCTCACCGGTTTGCCACATGATGTAGGCCTATGGACTGAACAAGAAACCACCAAAAATTTTAACCAGTCATCGTTCTCACAACACTGAGGACCAGTCATTCGAAATGACTTCTCCATGCATTTTATGCATTGGTAAAAGCACTATGATGAAAAGTGTGATATGTTTTCAGGTATTTCCTATACTAATAGAGCCACATGCTCACCGGTTTGCCACATGATGTAGGCCTATGGATTGAACAAGAAACCACCAAAAATTTTAACCAGTCATCGTTCTCACAACACTGAGGACCAGTCATTCGAAATGACTTCTCCATGCATTTTATGCATTGGTAAAAGCACTATGATGAAAAGTGTGATATGTTTTCAGGTATCTCCTATACTAATAGAGCCACATGCTCACCGGTTTGCCACATGATGTAGGCCTATGGACTGAACAAGAAACCACCAAAAATTTTAACCAGTCATCGTTCTCACAACACTGAGGACCAGTCATTCGAAATGACTTCTCCATGCATTTTATGCATTGGTAAAAGCACTATGATGAAAAGTGTGATATGTTTTCAGGTATCTCCTATACTAATAGAGCCACATGCTCACCGGTTTGCCACATGATGTAGGCCTATGGACTGAACAAGAAACCACCAAAAATTTTAACCAGTCATCGTTCTCACAACACTGAGGACCAGTCATTCGAAATGACTTCTCCATGCACCACGGAGTAATGTAATGTAATGACCACGGTGTGAATTACTTGTACGATGGACTCCTCGCCAGAGACGGACTACACCTCAACAAACCTGGGAAACACACATTCGCCAGAAGACTCGCTACACTCATCAGGAGGGCGTTAAACTAGAAGAAGAGGGGACGGGAAGAAAAACATTAGACTCGAACAAAGACGACCCAGGAAAACATACTCAGAAGGGAGGTAAGAACATTTCTAAAACAATCCACAGTGAGGAGATTGGAACAAAACAAAATCCTCTAAACTGCATGCTCGCAAACGCCAGAAGCCTGACAAACAAGATGGAAGAACTAGAAGCAGAAATATCTACAGGTAACTTTGACATAGTGGGAATAACCGAGACATGGTTAGATGAAAGCTATGACTGGGCAGTTAACTTACAGGGTTACAGTCTGTTTAGAAAGGATCGTAAAAATCAGAGAGGAGGAGGGGTTTGTCTCTATGTAAAGTCTTGTCTAAAGTCCACTTTAAGGGAGGATATTAGCGAAGGGAATGAGGATGTCGAGTCCATATGGGTTGAAATTCATGGAGGGAAAAATGGTAACAAAATTCTCATTGGGGTCTGTTACAAACCCCCAAATATAACAGAAACCATGGAAAGTCTACTTCTAAAGCAGATAGATGAAGCTGCAACCCATAATGAGGTCCTGGTTATGGGGGACTTTAACTACCCGGATATTAACTGGGAAACAGAAACCTGTGAAACCCATAAAGGCAACAGGTTTCTGCTAATAACCAAGAAAAATTATCTTTCACAATTGGTGCAGAATCCAACCAGAGGAGCAGCACTTTTAGACCTAATACTATCTAATAGACCTGACAGAATAACAAATCTGCAGGTGGTTGGGCATTTAGGAAATAGCGACCACAATATTGTGCAGTTTCACCTGTCTTTCACTAGGGGGACTTGTCAGGGAGTCACAAAAACATTGAACTTTAGGAAGGCAAAGTTTGAACAGCTTAGAGATGCCCTTAATCTGGTAGACTGGGACAATATCCTCAGAAATGAGAATACAGATAATAAATGGGAAATGTTTAAGAACATCCTAAATAGGCAGTGTAAGCGGTTTATACCTTGTGGGAATAAAAGGACTAGAAATAGGAAAAACCCAATGTGGCTAAACAAAGAAGTAAGGCAGGCAATTAACAGTAAAAAGAAAGCATTTGCACTACTAAAGCAGGATGGCACCACTGAAGCTCTAAAAAACTATAGGGAGAAAAATACTTTATCTAAAAAACTAATTAAAGCTGCCAAAAAGGAAACAGAGAAGCACATTGCTAAGGAGAGTAAAACTAATCCCAAACTGTTCTTCAACTATATCAATAGTAAAAGAATAAAAACTGAAAATGTAGGCCCCTTAAAAAATAGTGAGGAAAGAATGGTTGTAGATGACGAGGAAAAAGCTAACATATTAAACACCTTCTTCTCCACGGTATTCACGGTGGAAAATGAAATGCTAGGTGAAATCCCAAGAAACAATGAAAACCCTATATTAAGAGTCACCAATCTAACCCAAGAAGAGGTGCGAAACCGGCTAAATAAGATTAAAATAGATAAATCTCCAGGTCCGGATGGCATACACCCACGAGTACTAAGAGAACTAAGTAATGTAATAGATAAACCATTATTTCTTATTTTTAGTGACTCTATAGCGACAGGGTCTGTTCCGCAGGACTGGCGCATAGCAAATGTGGTGCCAATATTCAAAAAGGGCTCTAAAAGTGAACCTGGAAATAATAGGCCAGTAAGTCTAACCTCTATTGTTGGTAAAATATTTGAAGGGTTTCTGAGGGATGTTATTCTGGATTATCTCAATGAGAATAACTGTTTAACTCCATATCAGCATGGGTTTATGAGAAATCGCTCCTGTCAAACCAATCTAATCAGTTTTTATGAAGAGGTAAGCTATAGACTGGACCACGGTGAGTCATTGGACGTGGTATATCTCGATTTTTCCAAAGCGTTTGATACCGTGCCGCACAAGAGGTTGGTACACAAAATGAGAATGCTTGGTCTGGGGGAAAATGTGTGTAAATGGGTTAGTAACTGGCTTAGTGATAGAAAGCAGAGGGTGGTTATAAATGGTATAGTCTCTAACTGGGTCGCTGTGACCAGTGGGGTACCGCAGGGGTCAGTATTGGGACCTGTTCTCTTCAACATATTCATTAATGATCTGGTAGAAGGTTTACACAGTAAAATATCAATATTTGCAGATGATACAAAACTATGTAAAGCAGTTAATACAAGAGAAGATAGTATTCTGCTACAGATGGATCTGGATAAGTTGGAAACTTGGGCTGAAAGGTGGCAGATGAGGTTTAACAATGATAAATGTAAGGTTATACACATGGGAAGAGGGAATCAATATCACCATTACAAACTGAACGGGAAACCACTGGGTAAATCTGACAGGGAGAAGGACTTGGGGATCCTAGTTAATGATAAACTTACCTGGAGCAGCCAGTGCCAGGCAGCAGCTGCCAAGGCAAACAGGATCATGGGGTGCATTAAAAGAGGTCTGGATACACATGATGAGAGCATTATACTGCCTCTGTACAAATCCCTAGTTAGACCGCACATGGAGTACTGTGTCCAGTTTTGGGCACCGGTGCTCAGGAAGGATATAATGGAACTAGAGAGAGTACAAAGGAGGGCAACAAAATTAATAAAGGGGATGGGAGAACTACAATACCCAGATAGATTAGCGAAATTAGGATTATTTAGTCTAGAAAAAAGACGACTGAGGGGCGATCTAATAACCATGTATAAGTATATAAGGGGACAATACAAATATCTCGCTGAGGATCTGTTTATACCAAGGAAGGTGACGGGCACAAGGGGGCATTCTTTGCGTCTGGAGGAGAGAAGGTTTTTCCACCAACATAGAAGAGGATTCTTTACTGTTAGGGCAGTGAGAATCTGGAATTGCTTGCCTGAGGAGGTGGTGATGGCGAACTCAGTCGAGGGGTTCAAGAGAGGCCTGGATGTCTTCCTGGAGCAGAACAATATTGTATCATACAATAATTAGGTTCTGTAGAAGGACGTAGATCTGGGGATTTATTATGATGGAATATAGGCTGAACTGGATGGACAAATGTCTTTTTTCGGCCTTACTAACTATGTTACTATGTTACTATGTATTTTATGCATTGGTAAAAGCACTATGATGAAAAGTGTGATATGTTTTCAGGTATCTCCTATACTAATAGAGCCACATGCTCACCGGTTTGCCACATGATGTAGGCCTATGGACTGAACAAGAAACCACCAAAAATTTTAACCAGTCATCGTTCTCACAACACTGAGGACCAGTCATTCGAAATGACTTCTCCATGCATTTTATGCATTGGTAAAAGCACTATGATGAAAAGTGTGATATGTTTTCAGGTATCTCCTATACTAATAGAGCCACATGCTCACCGGTTTGCCACATGATGTAGGCCTATGGACTGAACAAGAAACCACCAAAAATTTTAACCAGTCATCGTTCTCACAACACTGAGGACCAGTCATTCGAAATGACTTCTCCATGCATTTTATGCATTGGTAAAAGCACTATGATGAAAAGTGTGATATGTTTTCAGGTATCTCCTATACTAATAGAGCCACATGCTCACCGGTTTGCCACATGATGTAGGCCTATGGACTGAACAAGAAACCACCAAAAATTTTAACCAGTCATCGTTCTCACAACACTGAGGACCAGTCATTCGAAATGACTTCTCCATGCATTTTATGCATTGGTAAAAGCACTATGATGAAAAGTGTGATATGTTTTCAGGTATCTCCTATACTAATAGAGCCACATGCTCACCGGTTTGCCACATGATGTAGGCCTATGGATTGAACAAGAAACCACCAAAAAATTTAACCAGTCATCGTTCTCACAACACTGAGGACCAGTCATTCGAAATGACTTCTCCATGCATTTTATGCATTGGTAAAAGCACTATGATGAAAAGTGTGATATGTTTTCAGGTATCTCCTATACTAATAGAGCCACATGCTCACCGGTTTGCCCCATGATGTAGGCCTATGGACTGAACAAGAAACCACCAAAAATTTTAACCAGTCATCGTTCTCACAACACTGAGGACCAGTCATTCGAAATGACTTCTCCATGCATTTTATGCATTGGTAAAAGCACTATGATGAAAAGTGTGATATGTTTTCAGGTATCTCCTATACTAATAGAGCCACATGCTCACCGGTTTGCCACATGATGTAGGCCTATGGACTGAACAAGAAACCACCAAAAATTTTAACCAGTCATCGTTCTCACAACACTGAGGACCAGTCATTCGAAATGACTTCTCCATGCATTTTATGCATTGGTAAATGCACTATGATGAAAAGTGTGATATGTTTTCAGGTATCTCCTATACTAATAGAGCCACATGCTCACCGGTTTGCCACATGATGTAGGCCTATGGACTGAACAAGAAACCACTAAAAATTTTAACCAGTAATCGTTCTCACAACACTGAGGACCAGTCATTCGAAATGACTTCTCCATGCATTTTATGCATTGGTAAAAGCACTATGATGAAAAGTGTGATATGTTTTCAGGTATCTCCTATACTAATAGAGCCACATGCTCACCGGTTTGCCACATGATGTAGGCCTATGGACTGAACAAGAAACCACCAAATATTTTAACCAGTCATCGTTCTCACAACACTGAGAACCAGTCATTCGAAATGACTTCTCCATGCATTTCATGCATTGGTAAAAGCACTATGATGAAAAGTGTGATATGTTTTCAGGTATCTCCTATACTAATAGAGCCACATGCTCACCGGTTTGCCACATGATGTAGGCCTATGGACTGAACAAGAAACCACCAAAAATTTTAACCAGTCATCGTTCTCACAACACTGAGGACCAGTCATTCGAAATGACTTCTCCATGCATTTTATGCATTGGTAAAAGCACTATGATGAAAAGTGTGATATGTTTTCAGGTATCTCCTATACTAATAGAGCCACATATGCTCACCGGTTTGCCACATGATGTAGGCCTATGGACTGAACAAGAAACCACCAAAAATTTTAACCAGTCATCGTTCTCACAACACTGAGGACCAGTCATTCGAAATGACTTCTCCATGCATTTTATGCATTGGTAAAAGCACTATGATGAAAAGTGTGATAGGTTTTCAGGTATCTCCTATACTAATAGAGCCACATGCTCACCGGTTTGCCACATGATGTAGGCCTATGGACTGAACAAGAAACCACCAAAAAATTTAACCAGTCATCGTTCTCACAACACTGAGGACCAGTCATTCGAAATGACTTCTCCATGCATTTTATGCATTGGTAAAAGCACTATGATGAAAAGTGTGATATGTTTTCAGGTATCTCCTATACTAATAGAGCCACATGCTCACCGGTTTGCCCCATGATGTAGGCCTATGGACTGAACAAGAAACCACCAAAAATTTTAACCAGTCATCGTTCTCACAACACTGAGGACCAGTCATTCGAAATGACTTCTCCATGCATTTTATGCATTGGTAAAAGCACTATGATGAAAAGTGTGATATGTTTTCAGGTATCTCCTATACTAATAGAGCCACATGCTCACCGGTTTGCCACATGATGTAGGCCTATGGACTGAACAAGAAACCACCAAAAATTTTAACCAGTCATCGTTCTCACAACACTGAGGACCAGTCATTCGAAATGACTTCTCCATGCATTTTATGCATTGGTAAAAGCACTATGATGAAAAGTGTGATATGTTTTCAGGTATCTCCTATACTAATAGAGCCACATGCTCACCGGTTTGCCACATGATGTAGGCCTATGGACTGAACAAGAAACCACTAAAAATTTTAACCAGTAATCGTTCTCACAACACTGAGGACCAGTCATTCGAAATGACTTCTCCATGCATTTTATGCATTGGTAAAAGCACTATGATGAAAAGTGTGATATGTTTTCAGGTATCTCCTATACTAATAGAGCCACATGCTCACCGGTTTGCCACATGATGTAGGCCTATGGACTGAACAAGAAACCACCAAATATTTTAACCAGTCATCGTTCTCACAACACTGAGAACCAGTCATTCGAAATGACTTCTCCATGCATTTCATGCATTGGTAAAAGCACTATGATGAAAAGTGTGATATGTTTTCAGGTATCTCCTATACTAATAGAGCCACATGCTCACCGGTTTGCCACATGATGTAGGCCTATGGACTGAACAAGAAACCACCAAAAATTTTAACCAGTCATCGTTCTCACAACACTGAGGACCAGTCATTCGAAATGACTTCTCCATGCATTTTATGCATTGGTAAAAGCACTATGATGAAAAGTGTGATATGTTTTCAGGTATCTCCTATACTAATAGAGCCACATATGCTCACCGGTTTGCCACATGATGTAGGCCTATGGACTGAACAAGAAACCACCAAAAATTTTAACCAGTCATCGTTCTCACAACACTGAGGACCAGTCATTCGAAATGACTTCTCCATGCATTTTATGCATTGGTAAAAGCACTATGATGAAAAGTGTGATAGGTTTTCAGGTATCTCCTATACTAATAGAGCCACATGCTCACCGGTTTGCCACATGATGTAGGCCTATGGACTGAACAAGAAACCACCAAAAATTTTAACCAGTCATCGTTCTCACAACACTGAGGACCAGTCATTCGAAATGACTTCTCCATGCATTTTATGCATTGGTAAAAGCACTATGATGAAAAGTGTGATATGTTTTCAGGTATCTCCTATACTAATAGAGCCACATGCTCACCGGTTTGCCACATGATGTAGGCCTATGGACTGAACAAGAAACCACCAAAAATTTTAACCAGTCATCGTTCTCACAACACTGAGGATCAGTCATTCGAAATGACTTCTCCATGCATTTTATGCATTGGTAAAAGCACTATGATGAAAAGTTTGATATGTTTTCAGGTATCTCCTATACTAATAGAGCCACATGCTCACCGGTTTGCCACATGATGTAGGCCTATGGACTGAACAAGAAACCACAAAAAATTTTAACCAGTCATCGTTCTCACAACACTGAGGACCAGTCATTCGAAATGACTTCTCCATGCATTTTATGCATTGGTAAAAGCACTATGATGAAAAGTGTGATATGTTTTCAGGTATCTCCTATACTAATAGAGCCACATGCTCACCGGTTTGCCACATGATGTAGGCCTATGGACTGAACAAGAAACCACCAAAAATTTTAACCAGTCATCGTTCTCACAACACTGGGGACCAGTCATTCGAAATGACTTCTCCATGCATTTTATGCATTGGTAAAAGCACTATGATGAAAAGTGTGATATGTTTTCAGGTATCTCCTATACTAATAGAGCCACATGCTCACCGGTTTGCCACATGATGTAGGCCTATGGACTGAACAAGAAACCACCAAAAATTTTAACCAGTCATCGTTCTCACAACACTGAGGACCAGTCATTCGAAATGACTTCTCCATGCATATTATGCATTGGTAAAAGCACTATGATGAAAAGTGTGATATGTTTTCAGGTATTTCCTATACTAATAGAGCCACATGCTCACCGGTTTGCCACATGATGTAGGCCTATGGACTGAACAAGAAACCACCAAAAATTTTAACCAGTCATCGTTCTCACAACACTGAGGACCAGTCATTCGAAATGACTTCTCCATGCATTTTATGCATTGGTAAAAGCACTATGATGAAAAGTGTGATATGTTTTCAGGTATCTCCTATACTAATAGAGCCACATGCTCACCGGTTTGCCACATGGTGTAGGCCTATGGACTGAACAAGAAACCACCAAAAATTTTAACCAGTCATCGTTCTCACAACACTGAGGACCAGTCATTCGAAATGACTTCTCCATGCATTTTATGCATTGGTAAAAGCACTATGATGAAAAGTGTGATATGTTTTCAGGTATCTCCTATACTAATAGAGCCACATGCTCACCGGTTTGCCACATGATGTAGGCCTATGGACTGAACAAGAAACCACCATAAATTTTAACCAGTCATCGTTCTCACAACACTGAGGACCAGTCATTCGAAATGACTTCTCCATGCATTTTATGCATTGGTAAAAGCACTATGATGAAAAGTGTGATATGTTTTCAGGTATCTCCTATACTAATAGAGCCACATGCTCACCGGTTTGCCACATGATGTAGGCCTATGGATTGAACAAGAAACCACCAAAAATTTTAACCAGTCATCGTTCTCACAACACTGAGGACCAGTCATTCGAAATGACTTCTCCATGCAGTTTATGCATTGGTAAAAGCACTATGATGAAAAGTGTGATATGTTTTCAGGTATCTCCTATACTAATAGAGCCACATGCTCACCGGTTTGCCACATGATGTAGGCCTATGGACTGAACAAGAAACCACCAAAAATTTTAACCAGTCATCGTTCTCACAACACTGAGGACCAGTCATTCGAAATGACTTCTCCATGCATTTTATGCATTGGTAAAAGCACTATGATGAAAAGTGTGATATGTTTTCAGGTATCTCCTATACTAATAGAGCCACATGCTCACCGGTTTGCCACATGATGTAGGCCTATGGACTGAACAAGAAACCACCAAAAATTTTAACCAGTCATCGTTCTCACAACACTGAGGACCAGGAAGCTGCAACCCATAATGAGGTCCTGGTTATGGGGGACTTTAACTACCCGGATATTAACTGGGAAACAGAAACCTGTGAAACCCATAAAGGCAACAGGTTTCTGCTAATAACCAAGAAAAATTATCTTTCACAATTGGTGCAGAATCCAACCAGAGGAGCAGCACTTTTAGACCTAATACTATCTAATAGACCTGACAGAATAACAAATCTGCAGGTGGTTGGGCATTTAGGAAATAGCGACCACAATATTGTGCAGTTTCACCTGTCTTTCACTAGGGGGACTTGTCAGGGAGTCACAAAAACATTGAACTTTAGGAAGGCAAAGTTTGACCAGCTTAGAGATGCTCTTAATCTGGTAGACTGGGACAATATCCTCAGAAATAAGAATACAGATAATAAATGGGAAATGTTTAAGAACATCCTAAATAGGCAGTGTAAGCGGTTTATACCTTGTGGGAATAAAAGGACTAGAAATAGGAAAAACCCAATGTGGCTAAACAAAGAAGTAAGACAGGCAATTAACAGTAAAAAGAAAGCATTTGCACTACTAAAGCAGGATGGCACCATTGAAGCTCTAAAAAACTATAGGGAGAAAAATACTTTATCTAAAAAACTAATTAAAGCTGCCAAAAAGGAAACAGAGAAGCACATTGCTAAGGAGAGTAAAACTAATCCCAAACTGTTCTTCAACTATATCAATAGTAAAAGAATAAAAACTGAAAATGTAGGCCCCTTAAAAAATAGTGAGGAAAGAATGGTTGTAGATGACGAGGAAAAAGCTAACATATTAAACACCTTCTTCTCCACGGTATTCACGGTGGAAAATGAAATGCTAGGTGAAATCCCAAGAAACAATGAAAACCCTATATTAAGGGTCACCAATCTAACCCAAGAAGAGGTGCGAAACCGGCTAAATAAGATTAAAATAGATAAATCTCCGGGTCCGGATGGCATACACCCACGAGTACTAAGAGAACTAAGTAATGTAATAGATAAACCATTATTTCTTATTTTTAGTGACTCTATAGCGACAGGGTCTGTTCCGCAGGACTGGCGCATAGCAAATGTGGTGCCAATATTCAAAAAGGGCTCTAAAAGTGAACCTGGAAATTATAGGCCAGTAAGTCTAACCTCTATTGTTGGTAAAATATTTGAAGGGTTTCTGAGGGATGTTATTCTGGATTATCTCAATGAGAATAACTGTTTAACTCCATATCAGCATGGGTTTATGAGAAATCGCTCCAGTCAAACCAATCTAATCAGTTTTTATGAAGAGGTAAGCTATAGACTGGACCACGGTGAGTCATTGGACGTGGTATATCTCGATTTTTCCAAAGCGTTTGATACCGTGCCGCACAAGAGGTTGGTACACAAAATGAGAATGCTTGGTCTGGGGGAAAATGTGTGTAAATGGGTTAGTAACTGGCTTAGTGATAGAAAGCAGAGGGTGGTTATAAATGGTATAGTCTCTAACTGGGTCGCTGTGACCAGTGGGGTACCGCAGGGGTCAGTATTGGGACCTGTTCTCTTCAACATATTCATTAATGATCTGGTAGAAGGTTTACACAGTAAAATATCGATATTTGCAGATGATACAAAACTATGTAAAGCAGTTAATACAAGAGAAGATAGTATTCTGCTACAGATGGATCTGGATAAGTTGGAAACTTGGGCTGAAAGGTGGCAGATGAGGTTTAACAATGATAAATGTAAGGTTATACACATGGGAAGAGGGAATCAATATCACCATTACACACTGAACGGGAAACCACTGGGTAAATCTGACAGGGAGAAGGACTTGGGGATCCTAGTTAATGATAAACTTACCTGGAGCAGCCAGTGCCAGGCAGCAGCTGCCAAGGCAAACAGGATCATGGGGTGCATTAAAAGAGGTCTGGATACACATGATGAGAGCATTATACTGCCTCTGTACAAATCCCTAGTTAGACCGCACATGGAGTACTGTGTCCAGTTTTGGGCACCGGTGCTCAGGAAGGATATAATGGAACTAGAGAGAGTACAAAGGAGGGCAACAAAATTAATAAAGGGGATGGGAGAACTACAATACCCAGATAGATTAGCGAAATTAGGATTATTTAGTCTAGAAAAAAGACGACTGAGGGGCGATCTAATAACCATGTATAAGTATATAAGGGGACAATACAAATATCTCGCTGAGGATCTGTTTATACCAAGGAAGGTGACGGGCACAAGGGGGCATTCTTTGCGTCTGGAGGAGAGAAGGTTTTTCCACCAACATAGAAGAGGATTCTTTACTGTTAGGGCAGTGAGAATCTGGAATTGCTTGCCTGAGGAGGTGGTGATGGCGAACTCAGTCGAGGGGTTCAAGAGAGGCCTGGATGTCTTCCTGGAGCAGAACAATATTGAATCATACAATTATTAGGTTCTGTAGAAGGACGTAGATCTGGGTATTTATTATGATGGAATATAGGCTGAACTGGATGGACAAATGTCTTTTTTCGGCCTTACTTACTATGTTACTATGTTACTATGTTACTATGTCATTCGAAATGACTTCTCCATGCATTTTATGCATTGGTAAAAGCACTATGATGAAAAGTGTGATATGTTTTCAGGTATCTCCTATACTAATAGAGCCACATGCTCACCGGTTTGCCACATGATGTAGGCCTATGGACTGAACAAGAAACCACCATAAATTTTAACCAGTCATCGTTCTCACAACACTGAGGACCAGTCATTCGAAATGACTTCTCCATGCATTTTATGCATTAGTAAAAGCACTATGATGAAAAGTGTGATATGTTTTCAGGTATCTCCTATACTAATAGAGCCACATGCTCACCGGTTTGCCACATGATGTAGGCCTATGGACTGAACAAGAAACCACCAAAAATTTTAACCAGTCATCGTTCTCACAACACTGAGGACCAGTCATTCGAAATGACTTCTCCATGCATTTTATGCATTGGTAAAAGCACTATGATGAAAAGTGTGATATGTTTTCAGGTATCTCCTATACTAATAGAGCCACATGCTCACCGGTTTGCCACATGATGTAGGCCTATGGACTGAACAAGAAACCACCAAAAATTTTAACCAGTCATCGTTCTCACAACACTGAGGACCAGTCATTCGAAATGACTTCTCCATGCATTTTATGCATTGGTTAAAGCACTATGATGAAAAGTGTGATATGTTTTCAGGTATCTCCTATACTAATAGCGCCACATGCTCACCGGTTTGCCACATGATGTAGGCCTATGGACTGAACAAGAAACCACCAAAAATTTTAACCAGTCATCGTTCTCACAACACTGAGGACCAGTCATTCGAAATGACTTCTCCATGCATTTTATGCATTGGTAAAAGCACTATGATGAAAAGTGTGATATGTTTTCAGGTATCTCCTATACTAATAGAGCCACATGCTCACCAGTTTGCCACATGATGTAGGCCTATGGACTGAACAAGAAACCACCAAAAATTTTAACCAGTCATCGTTCTCACAACACTGAGGACCAGTCATTCGAAATGACTTCTCCATGCATTTTATGCATTGGTAAAAGCACTATGATGAAAAGTGTGATATGTTTTCAGGTATCTCCTATACTAATAGAGCCACATGCTCACCGGTTTGCCACATGATGTAGGCCTATGGACTGAACAAGAAACCACCAAAAATTTTAACCAGTCATCATTCTCACAACACTGAGGACCAGTCATTCGAAATGACTTCTCCATGCATTTTATGCATTGGTAAAAGCACTATGATGAAAAGTGTGTATGTTTTCAGGTATCTCCTATACTAATAGAGCCACATGCTCACCGGTTTGCCACATGATGTAGGCCTATGGATTGAACAAGAAACCACCAAAAAATTTTAACCAGTCATCGTTCTCACAACACTGAGGACCAGTCATTCGAAATGACTTCTCCATGCATTTTATGCATTGGTAAAAGCACTATGATGAAAAGTGTGATATGTTTTCAGGTATCTCCTATACTAATAGAGCCACATGCTCACCGGTTTGCCACATGATGTAGGCCCATGGACTGAACAAGAAACCACCAAAAATTTTAACCAGTCATCGTTCTCACAACACTGAGGACCAGTCATTCGAAATGACTTCTCCATGCATTTTATGCATTGGTAAAAGCACTATGATGAAAAGTGTGATATGTTTTCAGGTATCTCCTATACTAATAGAGCCACATGCTCACCGGTTTGCCACATGATGTAGGTCTATGGACTGAACAAGAAACCACCAAAAATTTTAACCAGTCATCGTTCTCACAACACTGAGGACCAGTCATTCGAAATGACTTCTCCATGCATTTTATGCATTGGTAAAAGCACTATGATGAAAAGTGTGATATGTTTTCAGGTATCTCCTATACTAATAGAGCCACATGCTCACCGGTTTGCCACATGATGTAGGCCTATGGACTGAACAAGAAACCACCAAAAATTTTAACCAGTCATCGTTCTCACAACACTGAGGACCAGTCATTCGAAATGACTTCTCCATGCATTTTATGCATTGGTAAAAGCACTATGATGAAAAGTGTGATATGTTTTCAGGTATCTCCTATACTAATAGAGCCACATGCTCACCGGTTTGCCACATGATGTAGGCCTATGGACTGAACAAGAAACCACCAAAAATTTTAACCAGTCATCGTTCTCACAACACTGAGGACCAGTCATTCGAAATGACTTCTCCATGCATTTTATGCATTGGTAAAAGCACTATGATGAAAAGTGTGATATGTTTTCAGGTATCTCCTATACTAATAGAGCCACATGCTCACCGGTTTGCCACATGATGTAGGCCTATGGACTGAACAAGAAACCACCAAAAATTTTAACCAGTCATCGTTCTCACAACACTGAGGACCAGTCATTCGAAATGACTTCTCCATGCATTTTATGCATTGGTAAAAGCACTATGATGAAAAGTGTGATATGTTTTCAGGTATCTCCTATACTAATAGAGCCACATGCTCACCGGTTTGCCACATGATGTAGGCCTATGGACTGAACAAGAAACCACCAAAAATTTTAACCAGTCATCGTTCTCACAACACTGAGGACCAGTCATTCGAAATGACTTCTCCATGCATTTTATGCATTGGTAAAAGCACTATGATGAAAAGTGTGATATGTTTTTAGGTATCTCCTATACTAATAGAGCCACATGCTCACCGGTTTGCCACATGATGTAGGCCTATGGACTGAACAAGAAACCACCAAAAATTTTAACCAGTCATCGTTCTCACAACACTGAGGACCAGTCATTCGAAATGACTTCTCCATGCATTTTATGCATTGGTAAAAGCACTATGATGAAAAGTGTGATATGTTTTCAGGTATCTCCTATACTAATAGAGCCACATGCTCACCGGTTTGCCACATGATGTAGGCCTATGGACTGAACAAGAAACCACCAAAAATTTTAACCAGTCATCGTTCTCACAACACTGAGGACCAGTCATTCGAAATGACTTCTCCATGCATTTTATGCATTGGTAAAAGCACTATGATGAAAAGTGTGATATGTTTTCAGGTATCTCCTATACTAATAGAGCCACATGCTCACCGATTTGCCACATGATGTAGGCCTATGGACTGAACAAGAAACCACCAAAAATTTTAACCAGTCATCGTTCTAACAACACTGAGGACCAGTCATTCGAAATGACTTATCCATGCATTTTATGCATTGGTAAAAGCACTATGATGAAAAGTGTGATATGTTTTCAGGTATCTCCTATACTAATAGAGCCACATGCTCACCGGTTTGCCACATGATGTAGGCCTATGGACTGAACAAGAAACCACCAAAAATTTTAACCAGTCATCGTTCTCACAACACTGAGGACCAGTCATTCGAAATGACTTCTCCATGCATTTTATGCATTGGTTAAAGCACTATGATGAAAAGTGTGATATGTTTTCAGGTATCTCCTATACTAATAGAGCCACATGCTCACCGGTTTGCCACATGATGTAGGCCTATGGACTGAACAAGAAACCACCAAAAATTTTAACCAGTCATCGTTCTCACAACACTGAGGACCAGTCATTCGAAATGACTTCTCCATGCATTTTATGCATTGGTAAAAGCACTATGATGAAAAGTGTGATATGTTTTCAGGTATCTCCTATACTAATAGAGCCACATGCTCACCGGTTTGCCACATGATGTAGGCCTATGGACTGAACAAGAAACCACCAAAAATTTTAACCAGTCATCGTTCTCACAACACTGAGGACCAGTCATTCGAAATGACTTCTCCATGCATTTTATGCATTGGTAAAAGCACTATGATGAAAAGTGTGATATGTTTTCAGGTATCTCCTATACTAATAGAGCCACATGCTCACCGGTTTGCCACATGATGTAGGCCTATGGACTGAACAAGAAACCACCAAAAATTTTAACCAGTCATCGTTCTCACAACACTGAGGACCAGTCATTCGAAATGACTTCTCCATGCATTTTATGCATTGGTAAAAGCACTATGATGAAAAGTATGATATGTTTTCAGGTATCTCCTATACTAATAGAGCCACATGCTCACCGGTTTGCCACATGATGTAGGCCTATGGACTGAACAAGAAACCACCAAAAATTTTAACCAGTCATCGTTCTCACAACACTGAGGACCAGTCATTCGAAATGACTTCTCCATGCATTTTATGCATTGGTAAAAGCACTATGATGAAAAGTGTGATATGTTTTTAGGTATCTCCTATACTAATAGAGCCACATGCTCACCGGTTTGCCACATGATATAGGCCTATGGACTGAACAAGAAACCACCAAAAATTTTAACCAGTCATCGTTCTCACAACACTGAGGACCAGTCATTCGAAATGACTTCTCCATGCATTTTATGCATTGGTAAAAGCACTATGATGAAAAGTGTGATATGTTTTCAGGTATCTCCTATACTAATAGAGCCACATGCTCACCGGTTTGCCACATGATGTAGGCCTATGGACTGAACAAGAAACCACCAAAAATTTTAACCAGTCATCGTTCTCACAACACTGAGGACCAGTCATTCGAAATGACTTCTCCATGCATTTTATGCATTGGTAAAAGCACTATGATGAAAAGTGTGATATGTTTTCAGGTATCTCCTATACTAATAGAGCCACATGCTCACCGATTTGCCACATGATGTAGGCCTATGGACTGAACAAGAAACCACCAAAAATTTTAACCAGTCATCGTTCTCACAACACTGAGGACCAGTCATTCGAAATTACTTCTCCATGCATTTTATGCATTGGTTAAAGCACTATGATGAAAAGTGTGATATGTTTTCAGGTATCTCCTATACTAATAGAGCCACATGCTCACCGGTTTGCCACATGATGTAGGCCTATGGACTGAACAAGAAACCACCAAAAATTTTAACCAGTCATCGTTCTCACAACACTGAGGACCAGTCATTCGAAATGACTTCTCCATGCATTTTATGCATTGGTAAAAGCACTATGATGAAAAGTGTGATATGTTTTCAGGTATCTCCTATACTAATAGAGCCACATGCTCACCGGTTTGCCACATGATGTAGGCCTATGGACTGAACAAGAAACCACCAAAAATTTTAACCAGTCATCGTTCTCACAACACTGAGGACCAGTCATTCGAAATAACTTCTCCATGCATTTTATGCATTGGTTAAAGCACTATGATGAAAAGTGTGATATGTTTTCAGGTATCTCCCATACTAATAGAGCCACATGCTCACCGGTTTGCCACATGATGTAGGCCTATGGACTGAACAAGAAACCACCAAAAATTTTAACCAGTCATCGTTCTCACAACACTGAGGACCAGTCATTCGAAATGACTTCTCCATGCATTTTATGCATTGGTAAAAGCACTATGATGAAAAGTGTGATATGTTTTCAGGTATCTCCTATACTAATAGAGCTACATGCTCACCGGTTTGCCACATGATGTAGGCCTATGGACTGAACAAGAAACCACCAAAAATTTTAACCAGTCATCGTTCTCACAACACTGAGGACCAGTCATTCGAAATGACTTCTCCATGCATTTTATGCATTGGTAAAAGCACTATGATGAAAAGTGTGATATGTTTTCAGGTATCTCCTATACTAATAGAGCCACATGCTCACCGGTTTGCCACATGATGTAGGCCTATGGACTGAACAAGAAACCACCAAAAATTTTAACCAGTCATCGTTCTCACAACACTGAGGACCAGTCATTCGAAATGACTTCTCCATGCATTTTATGCATTGGTAAAAGCACTATGATGAAAAGTGTGATATGTTTTCAGGTATCTCCTATACTAATAGAGCCACATGCTCACCGGTTTGCCACATGATGTAGGCCTATGGACTGAACAAGAAACCACCAAAAATTTTAACCAGTCATCGTTCTCACAACACTGAGGACCAGTCATTCGAAATGACTTCTCCACGCATTTTATGCATTGGTAAAAGCACTATGATGAAAAGTGTGATATGTTTTCAGGTATCTCCTATACTAATAGAGCCACATGCTCACCGGTTTGCCACATGATGTAGGCCTATGGACTGAACAAGAAACCACCAAAAATTTTAACCAGTCATCGTTCTCACAACACTGAGGACCAGTCATTCGAAATGACTTCTCCATGCATTTTATGCATTGGTATAAGCACTATGATGAAAAGTGTGATATGTTTTCAGGTATCTCCTATACTAATAGAGCCACATGCTCACCGGTTTGCCACATGATGTAGGCCTATGGATTGAACAAGAAACCACCAAAAATTTTAACCAGTCATCGTTCTCACAACACTGAGGACCAGTCATTCGAAATGACTTCTCCATGCATTTTATGCATTGGTAAAAGCACTATGATGAAAAGTGTGATATGTTTTCAGGTATCTCCTATACTAATAGAGCCACATGCTCACCGGTTTGCCACATGATGTAGGCCTATGGACTGAACAAGAAACCACCAAAAATTTTAACCAGTCATCGTTCTAACAACACTGAGGACCAGTCATTCGAAATGACTTATCCAAGCATTTTATGCATTGGTAAAAGCACTATGATGAAAAGTGTGATATGTTTTCAGGTATCTCCTATACTAATAGAGCCACATGCTCACCGGTTTGCCACATGATGTAGGCCTATGGACTGAACAAGAAACCACCAAAAATTTTAACCAGTCATCGTTCTCACAACACTGAGGACCAGTCATTCGAAATGACTTCTCCATGCATTTTATGCATTGGTAAAAGCACTATGATGAAAAGTGTGATATGTTTTCAGGTATCTCCTATACTAATAGAGCCACATGCTCACCGGTTTGCCACATGATGTAGGCCTATGGACTGAACAAGAAACCACCAAAAATTTTAACCAGTCATCGTTCTCACAACACTGAGGACCAGTCATTCGAAATGACTTCTCCATGCATTTTATGCATTGGTTAAAGCACTATGATGAAAAGTGTGATATGTTTTCAGGTATCTCCTATACTAATAGAGCCACATGCTCACCGGTTTGCCACATGATGTAGGCCTATGGACTGAACAAGAAACCACCAAAAATTTTAACCAGTCATCGTTCTCACAACACTGAGCACCAGTCATTCGAAATGACTTCTCCATGCATTTTATGCATTGGTAAAAGCACTATGATGAAAAGTGTGATATGTTTTCAGGTATCTCCTATACTAATAGAGCCACATGCTCACCGGTTTGCCACATGATGTAGGCCTATGGACTGAACAAGAAACCACCAAAAATTTTAACCAGTCATCGTTCTCACAACACTGAGGACCAGTCATTCGAAATGACTTCTCCATGCATTTTATGCATTGGTAAAAGCACTATGATGAAAAGTGTGATATGTTTTCAGGTATCTCCTATACTAATAGAGCCACATGCTCACCGGTTTGCCACATGATGTAGGCCTATGGACTGAACAAGAAACCACCAAAAATTTTAACCAGTCATCGTTCTCACAACACTGAGGACCAGTCATTCGAAATGACTTCTCCATGCATTTTATGCATTGGTAAAAGCACTATGATGAAAAGTGTGATATGTTTTCAGGTATCTCCTATACTAATAGAGCCACATGCTCACCGGTTTGCCACATGATGTAGGCCTATGGACTGAACAAGAAACCACCAAAAATTTTAACCAGTCATCGTTCTCACAACACTGAGGACCAGTCATTCGAAATAACTTCTCCATGCATTTTATGCATTGGTTAAAGCACTATGATGAAAAGTGTGATATGTTTTCAGGTATCTCCCATACTAATAGAGCCACATGCTCACCGGTTTGCCACATGATGTAGGCCTATGGACTGAACAAGAAACCACCAAAAATTTTAACCAGTCATCGTTCTCACAACACTGAGGACCAGTCATTCGAAATGACTTCTCCATGCATTTTATGCATTGGTAAAAGCACTATGATGAAAAGTGTGATATGTTTTCAGGTATCTCCTATACTAATAGAGCTACATGCTCACCGGTTTGCCACATGATGTAGGCCTATGGACTGAACAAGAAACCACCAAAAATTTTAACCAGTCATCGTTCTCACAACACTGAGGACCAGTCATTCGAAATGACTTCTCCATGCATTTTATGCATTGGTAAAAGCACTATGATGAAAAGTGTGATATGTTTTCAGGTATCTCCTATACTAATAGAGCCACATGCTCACCGGTTTGCCACATGATGTAGGCCTATGGACTGAACAAGAAACCACCAAAAATTTTAACCAGTCATCGTTCTCACAACACTGAGGACCAGTCATTCGAAATGACTTCTCCATGCATTTTATGCATTGGTAAAAGCACTATGATGAAAAGTGTGATATGTTTTCAGGTATCTCCTATACTAATAGAGCCACATGCTCACCGGTTTGCCACATGATGTAGGCCTATGGACTGAACAAGAAACCACCAAAAATTTTAACCAGTCATCGTTCTCACAACACTGAGGACCAGTCATTCGAAATGACTTCTCCATGCATTTTATGCATTGGTAAAAGCACTATGATGAAAAGTGTGATATGTTTTCAGGTATCTCCTATACTAATAGAGCCACATGCTCACCGGTTTGCCACATGATGTAGGCCTATGGACTGAACAAGAAACCACCAAAAATTTTAACCAGTCATCGTTCTCACAACACTGAGGACCAGTCATTCGAAATGACTTCTCCATGCATTTTATGCATTGGTATAAGCACTATGATGAAAAGTGTGATATGTTTTCAGGTATCTCCTATACTAATAGAGCCACATGCTCACCGGTTTGCCACATGATGTAGGCCTATGGATTGAACAAGAAACCACCAAAAATTTTAACCAGTCATCGTTCTCACAACACTGAGGACCAGTCATTCGAAATGACTTCTCCATGCATTTTATGCATTGGTAAAAGCACTATGATGAAAAGTGTGATATGTTTTCAGGTATCTCCTATACTAATAGAGCCACATGCTCACCGGTTTGCCACATGATGTAGGCCTATGGACTGAACAAGAAACCACCAAAAATTTTAACCAGTCATCGTTCTAACAACACTGAGGACCAGTCATTCGAAATGACTTATCCAAGCATTTTATGCATTGGTAAAAGCACTATGATGAAAAGTGTGATATGTTTTCAGGTATCTCCTATACTAATAGAGCCACATGCTCACCGGTTTGCCACATGATGTAGGCCTATGGACTGAAAAAGAAACCACCAAAAATTTTAACCAGTCATCGTTCTCACAACACTGAGGACCAGTCATTCGAAATGACTTCTCCATGCATTTTATGCATTGGTAAAAGCACTATGATGAAAAGTGTGATATGTTTTCAGGTATCTCCTATACTAATAGAGCCACATGCTCACCGGTTTGCCACATGATGTAGGCCTATGGACTGAACAAGAAACCACCAAAAATTTTAACCAGTCATCGTTCTCACAACACTGAGGACCAGTCATTCGAAATTACTTCTCCATGCATTTTATGCATTGGTTAAAGCACTATGATGAAAAGTGTGATATGTTTTCAGGTATCTCCTATACTAATAGAGCCACATGCTCACCGGTTTGCCACATGATGTAGGCCTATGGACTGAACAAGAAACCACCAAAAATTTTAACCAGTCATCGTTCTCACAACACTGAGCACCAGTCATTCGAAATGACTTCTCCATGCATTTTATGCATTGGTAAAAGCACTATGATGAAAAGTGTGATATGTTTTCAGGTATCTCCTATACTAATAGAGCCACATGCTCACCGGTTTGCCACATGATGTAGGCCTATGGACTGAACAAGAAACCACCAAAAATTTTAACCAGTCATCGTTCTCACAACACTGAGGACCAGTCATTCGAAATGACTTCTCCATGCATTTTATGCATTGGTAAAAGCACTATGATGAAAAGTGTGATATGTTTTCAGGTATCTCCTATACTAATAGAGCCACATGCTCACCGGTTTGCCACATGATGTAGGCCTATGGACTGAACAAGAAACCACCAAAAATTTTAACCAGTCATCGTTCTCACAACACTGAGGACCAGTCATTCGAAATGACTTCTCCATGCATTTTATGCATTGGTAAAAGCACTATGATGAAAAGTGTGATATGTTTTCAGGTATCTCCTATACTAATAGAGCCACATGCTCACCGGTTTGCCACATGATGTAGGCCTATGGACTGAACAAGAAACCACCAAAAATTTTAACCAGTCATCGTTCTCACAACACTGAGGACCAGTCATTCGAAATGACTTCTCCATGCATTTTATGCACTGGTAAAAGCACTATGATGAAAAGTGTGATATGTTTTCAGGTATCTCCTATACTAATAGAGCCACATGCTCACCGGTTTGCCACATGATGTAGGCCTATGGACTGAACAAGAAACCACCAAAAATTTTAACCAGTCATCGTTCTCACAACACTGAGGACCAGTCATTCGAAATGACTTCTCCATGCATTTTATGCATTGGTATAAGCACTATGATGAAAAGTGTGATATGTTTTCAGGTATCTCCTATACTAATAGAGTCACATGCTCACCGGTTTGCCACATGATGTAGGCCTATGGATTGAACAAGAAACCACCAAAAATTTTAACCAGTCATCGTTCTCACAACACTGAGGACCAGTCATTCGAAATGACTTCTCCATGCATTTTATGCATTAGTAAAAGCACTATGATGAAAAGTGTGATATGTTTTCAGGTATCTCCTATACTAATAGAGCCACATGCTCACCGGTTTGCCACATGATGTAGGCCTATGGACTGAACAAGAAACCACCAAAAATTTTAACCAGTCATCGTTCTCACAACACTGAGGACCAGTCATTCGAAATGACTTCTCCATGCATTTTATGCATTGGTAAAAGCACTATGATGAAAAGTGTGATATGTTTTCAGGTATCTCCTATACTAATAGAGCCACATGCTCACCGGTTTGCCACATGATGTAGGCCTATGGACTGAACAAGAAACCACCAAAAATTTTAACCAGTCATCGTTCTCACAACACTGAGGTCCAGTCATTCGAAATGACTTCTCCATGCATTTTATGCATTGGTAAAAGCACTATGATGAAAAGTGTGATATGTTTTCAGGTATCTCCTATACTAATAGAGCCACATGCTCACCGGTTTGCCACATGATGTAGGCCTATGGACTGAACAAGAAACCACCAAAAATTTTAACCAGTCATCGTTCTCACAACACTGAGGACCAGTCATTCGAAATGACTTCTCCATGCATTTTATGCATTGGTAAAAGCACTATGATGAAAAGTGTGATATGTTTTCAGGTATCTCCTATACTAATAGAGCCACATGCTCACCGGTTTGCCACATGATGTAGGCCTATGGACTGAACAAGAAACCACTAAAAATTTTAACCAGTCATCGTTCTCACAACACTGAGGACCAGTCATTCGAAATGACTTCTCCATGCATTTTATGCATTGGTAAAAGCACTATGATGAAAAGTGTGATATGTTTTCAGGTATCTCCTATACTAATAGAGCCACATGCTCACCGGTTTGCCACATGATGTAGGCCTATGGATTGAACAAGAAACCACCAAAAATTTTAACCAGTCATCGTTCTCACAACACTGAGGACCAGTCATTCGAAATGACTTCTCCATGCATTTTATGCATTGGTAAAAGCACTATGATGAAAAGTGTGATATGTTTTCAGGTATCTCCTATACTAATAGAGCCACATGCTCACCGGTTTGCCACATGATGTAGGCCTATGGACTGAACAAGAAACCACCAAAAATTTTAACCAGTCATCGTTCTCACAACACTGAGGACCAGTCATTCGAAATGACTTCTCCATGCATTTTATGCATTGGTAAAAGCACTATGATGAAAAGTGTGATATGTTTTCAGGTATCTCCTATACTAATAGAGCCACATGCTCACCGGTTTGCCACATGATGTAGGCCTGTGGACTGAACAAGAAACCACTAAAAATTTTAACCAGTCATCGTTCTCACAACACTGAGGACCAGTCATTCGAAATGACTTCTCCATGCATTATATGCATTGGTAAAAGCACTATGATGAAAAGTGTGATATGTTTTCAGGTATCTCCTATACTAATAGAGCCACATGCTCACCGGTTTGCCACATGATGTAGGCCTATGGATTGAACAAGAAACCACCAAAAATTTTAACCAGTCATCGTTCTCACAACACTGAGGACCAGTCATTCGAAATGACTTCTCCATGCATTTTATGCATTGGTAAAAGCACTATGATGAAAAGTGTGATATGTTTTCAGGTATCTACTATACTAATAGAGCCACATGCTCACTGGTTTGCCACATGATGTAGGCCTATGGACTGAACAAGAAACCACCAAAAATTTTAACCAGTCATCGTTCTCACAACACTGAGGACCAGTCATTCGAAATGACTTCTCCATGCATTTTATGCATTGGTAAAAGCACTATGATGAAAAGTGTGATATGTTTTCAGGTATCTCCTATACTAATAGAGCCACATGCTCACCGGTTTGCCACATGATGTAGGCCTATGGACTGAACAAGAAACCACCAAAAGTTTTAACCAGTCATCGTTCTCACAACACTGAGGACCAGTCATTCGAAATGACTTCTCCATGCATTTTATGCATTGGTAAAAGCACTATGATGAAAAGTGTGATATGTTTTCAGGTATCTCCTATACTAATAGAGCCACATGCTCACCGGTTTGCCACATGATGTAGGCCTATGGACTGAACAAGAAACCACTAAAAATTTTAACCAGTCATCGTTCTCACAACACTGAGGACCAGTCATTCGAAATGACTTCTCCATGCATTTTATGCATTGGTAAAAGCACTATGATGAAAAGTGTGATATGTTTTCAGGTATCTCCTATACTAATAGAGCCACATGCTCACCGGTTTGCAACATGATGTAGGCCTATGGACTGAACAAGAAACCACCAAAAATTTTAACCAGTCATCGTTCTCACAACACTGAGGACCAGTCATTCGAAATGACTTCTCCATGCATTTTATGCATTGGTAAAAGCACTATGATGAAAAGTGTGATATGTTTTCAGGTATCTCCTATACTAATAGAGCCACATGCTCACCGGTTTGCCACATGATGTAGGCCTATGGACTGAACAAGAAACCACCAAAAATTTTAACCAGTCATCGTTCTCACAACACTGAGGACCAGTCATTCGAAATGACTTCTCCATGCATTTTATGCATTGGTAAAAGCACTATGATGAAAAGTGTGATATGTTTTCAGGTATCTCCTATACTAATAGAGCCACATGCTCACCGGTTTGCCACATGATGTAGGCCTATGGACTGAACAAGAAACCACCAAAAATTTAAACCAGTCATCGTTCTCACAACACTGAGGACCAGTCATTCGAAATGACTTCTCCATGCATTTTATGCATTGGTAAAAGCACTATGATGTAAAGTGTGATATGTTTTCAGGTATCTCCTATACTAATAGAGCCACATGCTCACCGGTTTGCCACATGATGTAGGCCTATGGACTGAACAAGAAACCACCAAAAATTTTAACCAGTCATCGTTCTCACAACACTGAGGACCAGTCATTCGAAATGACTTCTCCATGCATTTTATGCATTGGTAAAAGCACTATGATGAAAAGTGTGATATGTTTTCAGGTATCTCCTATACTAATAGAGCCACATGCTCACCGGTTTGCCACATGATGTAGGCCTATGGACTGAACAAGAAACCACCAAAAATTTTAACCAGTCATCGTTCTCACAACACTGAGGACCAGTCATTCGAAATGACTTCTCCATGCATTTTATGCATTGGTAAAAGCACTATGATGAAAAGTGTGATATGTTTTCAGGTATCTCCTATACTAATAGAGCCACATGCTCACCGGTTTGCCACATGATGTAGGCCTATGGACTGAACAAGAAACCACCAAAAATTTTAACCAGTCATCGTTCTCACAACACTGAGGACCAGTCATTCGAAATGACTTCTCCATGCATTTTATGCATTGGTAAAAGCACTATGATGAAAAGTTTGATATGTTTTCAGGTATCTCCTATACTAATAGAGCCACATGCTCACCGGTTTGCCACATGATGTAGGCCTATGGACTGAACAAGAAACCACAAAAAATTTTAACCAGTCATCGTTCTCACAACACTGAGGACCAGTCATTCGAAATGACTTCTCCATGCATTTTATGCATTGGTAAAAGCACTATGATGAAAAGTGTGATATGTTTTCAGGTATGTCCTATACTAATAGAGCCACATGCTCACCGGTTTGCCACATGATGTAGGCCTATGGACTGAACAAGAAACCACCAAAAATTTTAACCAGTCATCGTTCTCACAACACTGGGGACCAGTCATTCGAAATGACTTCTCCATGCATTTTATGCATTGGTAAAAGCACTATGATGAAAAGTGTGATATGTTTTCAGGTATCTCCTATACTAATAGAGCCACATGCTCACCGGTTTGCCACATGATGTAGGCCTATGGACTGAACAAGAAACCACCAAAAATTTTAACCAGTCATCGTTCTCACAACACTGAGGACCAGTCATTCGAAATGACTTCTCCATGCATTTTATGCATTGGTAAAAGCACTATGATGAAAAGTGTGATATGTTTTCAGGTATCTCCTATACTAATAGAGCCACATGCTCACCGGTTTGCCACATGATGTAGGCCTATGGACTGAACAAGAAACCACCAAAAATTTTAACCAGTCATTGTTCTCACAACACTGAGGACCAGTCATTCGAAATGACTTCTCCATGCATTTTATGCATTGGTAAAAGCACTATGATGAAAAGTGTGATATGTTTTCAGGTATCTCCTATACTAATAGAGCCACATGCTCACCGGTTTGCCACATGGTGTAGGCCTATGGACTGAACAAGAAACCACCAAAAATTTTAACCAGTCATCGTTCTCACAACACTGAGGACCAGTCATTCGAAATGACTTCTCCATGCATTTTATGCATTGGTAAAAGCACTATGATGAAAAGTGTGATATGTTTTCAGGTATCTCCTATACTAATAGAGCCACATGCTCACCGGTTTGCCACATGATGTAGGCCTATGGACTGAACAAGAAACCACCATAAATTTTAACCAGTCATCGTTCTCACAACACTGAGGACCAGTCATTCGAAATGACTTCTCCATGCATTTTATGCATTGGTAAAAGCACTATGATGAAAAGTGTGATATGTTTTCAGGTATCTCCTATACTAATAGAGCCACATGCTCACCGGTTTGCCACATGATGTAGGCCTATGGACTGAACAAGAAACCACCAAAAATTTTAACCAGTCATCGTTCTCACAACACTGAGGACCAGTCATTCGAAATGACTTCTCCATGCAGTTTATGCATTGGTAAAAGCACTATGATGAAAAGTGTGATATGTTTTCAGGTATCTCCTATACTAATAGAGCCACATGCTCACCGGTTTGCCACATGATGTAGGCCTATGGACTGAACAAGAAACCACCAAAAATTTTAACCAGTCATCGTTCTCACAACACTGAGGACCAGTCATTCGAAATGACTTCTCCATGCATTTTATGCATTGGTTAAAGCACTATGATGAAAAGTGTGATATGTTTTCAGGTATCTCCTATACTAATAGAGCCACATGCTCACCGGTTTGCCACATGATGTAGGCCTATGGACTGAACAAGAAACCACCAAAAATTTTAACCAGTCATCGTTCTCACAACACTGAGGACCAGTCATTCGAAATGACTTCTCCATGCATTTTATGCATTGGTAAAAGCACTATGATGAAAAGTGTGATATGTTTTCAGGTATCTCCTATACTAATAGAGCCACATGCTCACCGGTTTGCCACATGATGTAGGCCTATGGACTGAACAAGAAACCACCAAAAATTTTAACCAGTCATAGTTCTCACAACACTGAGGACCAGTCATTCGAAATGACTTCTCCATGCATTTTATGCATTGGTAAAAGCACTATGATGAAAAGTGTGATATGTTTTCAGGTATCTCCTATACTAATAGAGCCACATGCTCACCGGTTTGCCACATGATGTAGGCCTATGGACTGAACAAGAAACCACCATAAATTTTAACCAGTCATCGTTCTCACAACACTGAGGACCAGTCATTCGAAATGACTTCTCCATGCATTTTATGCATTGGTAAAAGCACTATGATGAAAAGTGTGATATGTTTTCAGGTATCTCCTATACTAATAGAGCCACATGCTCACCGGTTTGCCACATGATGTAGGCCTATGGACTGAACAAGAAACCACCAAAAATTTTAACCAGTCATCGTTCTCACAACACTGAGGACCAGTCATTCGAAATTACTTCTCCATGCATTTTATGCATTGGTAAAAGCACTATGATGAAAAGTGTGATATGTTTTCAGGTATCTCCTATACTAATAGAGCCACATGCTCACTGGTTTGCCACATGATGTAGGCCTATGGACTGAACAAGAAACCACCAAAAATTTTAACCAGTCATCGTTCTCACAACACTGAGGACCAGTCATTCGAAATGACTTCTCCATGCATTTTATGCATTGGTTAAAGCACTATGATGAAAAGTGTGATATGTTTTCAGGTATCTCCTATACTAATAGAGCCACATGCTCACCGGTTTGCCACATGATGTAGGCCTATGGACTGAACAAGAAACCACCAAAAATTTTAACCAGTCATCGTTCTCACAACACTGAGGACCAGTCATTCGAAATGACTTCTCCATGCATTTTATGCATTGGTAAAAGCACTATGATGAAAAGTGTGATATGTTTTCAGGTATCTCCTATACTAATAGAGCCACATGCTCACCGGTTTGCCACATGATGTAGGCCTATGGATTGAACAAGAAACCACCAAAAATTTTAACCAGTCATCGTTCTCACAACACTGAGGACCAGTCATTCGAAATGACTTCTCCATGCATTTTATGCATTGGTAAAAGCACTATGATGAAAAGTGTGATATGTTTTCAGGTATCTCCTATACTAATAGAGCCACATGCTCACCGGTTTGCCACATGATGTAGGCCCATGGACTGAACAAGAAACCACCAAAAATTTTAACCAGTCATCGTTCTCACAACACTGAGGACCAGTCATTCGAAATGACTTCTCCATGCATTTTATGCATTGGTAAAAGCACTATGATGAAAAGTGTGATATGTTTTCAGGTATCTCCTATACTAATAGAGCCACATGCTCACCGGTTTGCCACATGATGTAGGCCTATGGACTGAACAAGAAACCACCAAAAATTTTAACCAGTCATCGTTCTCACAACACTGAGGAACAGTCATTCGAAATGACTTCTCCATGCATTTTATGCATTGGTAAAAGCACTATGATGAAAAGTGTGATATGTTTTCAGGTATCTCCTATACTAATAGAGCCACATGCTCACCGGTTTGCCACATGATGTAGGCCTATGGACTGAACAAGAAACCACCAAAAATTTTAACCAGTCATCGTTCTCACAACACTGAGGACCAGTCATTCGAAATGACTTCTCCATGCATTTTATGCATTGGTAAAAGCACTATGATGAAAAGTGTGATATGTTTTCAGGTATCTCCTATACTAATAGAGCCACATGCTCACCGGTTTGCCACATGATGTAGGCCTATGGACTGAACAAGAAACCACCAAAAATTTTAACCAGTCATCGTTCTCACAACACTGAGGACCAGTCATTCGAAATGACTTCTCCATGCATTTTATGCATTGGTAAAAGCACTATGATGAAAAGTGTGATATGTTTTTAGGTATCTCCTATACTAATAGAGCCACATGCTCACCGGTTTGCCACATGATGTAGGCCTATGGACTGAACAAGAAACCACCAAAAATTTTAACCAGTCATCGTTCTCACAACACTGAGGACCAGTCATTCGAAATGACTTCTCCATGCATTTTATGCATTGGTAAAAGCACTATGATGAAAAGTGTGATATGTTTTCAGGTATCTCCTATACTAATAGAGCCACATGCTCACCGGTTTGCCACATGATGTAGGCCTATGGACTGAACAAGAAACCACCAAAAATTTTAACCAGTCATCGTTCTCACAACACTGAGGACCAGTCATTCGAAATGACTTCTCCATGCATTTTATGCATTGGTAAAAGCACTATGATGAAAAGTGTGATATGTTTTTAGGTATCTCCTATACTAATAGAGCCACATGCTCACCGATTTGCCACATGATGTAGGCCTATGGACTGAACAAGAAACCACCAAAAATTTTAACCAGTCATCGTTCTAACAACACTGAGGACCAGTCATTCGAAATGACTTATCCATGCATTTTATGCATTGGTAAAAGCACTATGATGAAAAGTGTGATATGTTTTCAGGTATCTCCTATACTAATAGAGCCACATGCTCACCGGTTTGCCACATGATGTAGGCCTATGGACTGAACAAGAAACCACCAAAAATTTTAACCAGTCATCGTTCTCACAACACTGAGGACCAGTCATTCGAAATGACTTCTCCATGTATTTTATGCATTGGTTAAAGCACTATGATGAAAAGTGTGATATGTTTTCAGGTATCTCCTATACTAATAGAGCCACATGCTCACCGGTTTGCCACATGATGTAGGCCTATGGACTGAACAAGAAACCACCAAAAATTTTAACCAGTCATTGTTCTCACAACACTGAGGACCAGTCATTCGAAATGACTTCTCCATGCATTTTATGCATTGGTAAAAGCACTATGATGAAAAGTGTGATATGTTTTCAGGTATCTCCTATACTAATAGAGCCACATGCTCACCGGTTTGCCACATGATGTAGGCCTATGGACTGAACAAGAAACCACCAAAAATTTTAACCAGTCATCGTTCTCACAACACTGAGGACCAGTCATTCGAAATAACTTCTCCATGCATTTTATGCATTGGTTAAAGCACTATGATGAAAAGTGTGATATGTTTTCAGGCATCTCCCATACTAATAGAGCCACATGCTCACCGGTTTGCCACATGATGTAGGCCTATGGACTGAACAAGAAACCACCAAAAATCTTAACCAGTCATCGTTCTCACAACACTGAGGACCAGTCATTCGAAATGACTTCTCCATGCATTTTATGCATTGGTAAAAGCACTATGATGAAAAGTGTGATATGTTTTCAGGTATCTCCTATACTAATAGAGCTACATGCTCACCGGTTTGCCACATGATGTAGGCCTATGGACTGAACAAGAAACCACCAAAAATTTTAACCAGTCATCGTTCTCACAACACTGAGGACCAGTCATTCGAAATGACTTCTCCATGCATTTTATGCATTGGTAAAAGCACTATGATGAAAAGTGTGATATGTTTTCAGGTATCTCCTATACTAATAGAGCCACATGCTCACCGGTTTGCCACATGATGTAGGCCTATGGACTGAACAAGAAACCACCAAAAATTTTAACCAGTCATCGTTCTCACAACACTGAGGACCAGTCATTCGAAATGACTTCTCCATGCATTTTATGCATTGGTAAAAGCACTATGATGAAAAGTGTGATATGTTTTCAGGTATCTCCTATACTAATAGAGCCACATGCTCACCGGTTTGCCACATGATGTAGGCCTATGGACTGAACAAGAAACCACCAAAAATTTTAACCAGTCATCGTTCTCACAACACTGAGGACCAGTCATTCGAAATGACTTCTCCATGCATTTTATGCATTGGTAAAAGCACTATGATGAAAAGTGTGATATGTTTTCAGGTATCTCCTATACTAATAGAGCCACATGCTCACCGGTTTGCCACATGATGTAGGCCTATGGACTGAACAAGAAACCACCAAAAATTTTAACCAGTCATCGTTCTCACAACACTGAGGACCAGTCATTCGAAATGACTTCTCCATGCATTTTATGCATTGGTATAAGCACTATGATGAAAAGTGTGATATGTTTTCAGGTATCTCCTATACTAATAGAGCCACATGCTCACCGGTTTGCCACATGATGTAGGCCTATGGATTGAACAAGAAACCACCAAAAATTTTAACCAGTCATCGTTCTCACAACACTGAGGACCAGTCATTCGAAATGACTTCTCCATGCATTTTATGCATTGGTAAAAGCACTATGATGAAAAGTGTGATATGTTTTCAGGTATCTCCTATACTAATAGAGCCACATGCTCACCGGTTTGCCACATGATGTAGGCCTATGGACTGAACAAGAAACCACCAAAAATTTTAACCAGTCATCGTTCTAACAACACTGAGGACCAGTCATTCGAAATGACTTCTCCATGCATTTTATGCATTGGTAAAAGCACTATGATGAAAAGTGTGATATGTTTTCAGGTATCTCCTATACTAATGGAGCCACATGCTCACCGGTTTGCCACATGATGTAGGCCTATGGACTGAACAAGAAACCACCAAAAATTTTAACCAGTCATCGTTCTCACAACACTGAGGACCAGTCATTCGAAATGACTTCTCCATGCATTTTATGCATTGGTAAAAGCACTATGATGAAAAGTGTGATATGTTTTCAGGTATCTCCTATACTAATAGAGCCACATGCTCACCGGTTTGCCACATGATGTAGGCCTATGGACTGAACAAGAAACCACCAAAAATTTTAACCAGTCATCGTTCTCACAACACTGAGGACCAGTCATTCGAAATGACTTCTCCATGCATTTTATGCATTGGTAAAAGCACTATGACGAAAAGTGTGATATGTTTTCAGGTATCTCCTATACTAATAGAGCCACATGCTCACCGGTTTGCCACATGATGTAGGCCTATGGACTGAACAAGAAACCACCAAAAATTTTAACCAGTCATCATTCTAACAACACTGAGGACCAGTCATTCGAAATGACTTATCCATGCATTTTATGCATTGGTAAAAGCACTATGATGAAAAGTGTGATATGTTTTCAGGTATCTCCTATACTAATAGAGCCACATGCTCACCGGTTTGCCACATGATGTAGGCCTGTGGACTGAACAAGAAACCACTAAAAATTTTAACCAGTCATCGTTCTCACAACACTGAGGACCAGTCATTCGAAATGACTTCTCCATGCATTTTATGCATTGGTAAAAGCACTATGATGAAAAGTGTGATATGTTTTCAGGTATCTCCTATACTAATAGAGCCACATGCTCACCGGTTTGCCACATGATGTAGGCCTATGGATTGAACAAGAAACCACCAAAAATTTTAACCAGTCATCGTTCTCACAACACTGAGGACCAGTCATTCGAAATGACTTCTCCATGCATTTTATGCATTGGTAAAAGCACTATGATGAAAAGTGTGATATGTTTTCAGGTATCTCCTATACTAATAGAGCCACATGCTCACCGGTTTGCCACATGATGTAGGCCTATGGACTGAACAAGAAACCACCAAAAATTTTAACCAGTCATCGTTCTCACAACACTGAGGACCAGTCATTCGAAATGACTTCTCCATGCATTTTATGCATTGGTAAAAGCACTATGATGAAAAGTGTGATATGTTTTCAGGTATCTCCTATACTAATAGAGCCACATGCTCACCGGTTTGCCACATGATGTAGGCCTATGGACTGAACAAGAAACCACCAAAAGTTTTAACCAGTCATCGTTCTCACAACACTGAGGACCAGTCATTCGAAATGACTTCTCCATGCATTTTATGCATTGGTAAAAGCACTATGAAGAAAAGTGTGATATGTTTTCAGGTATCTCCTATACTAATAGAGCCACATGCTCACCGGTTTGCCACATGATGTAGGCCTATGGACTGAACAAGAAACCACCAAAAATTTTAACCAGTCATCGTTCTCACAACACTGAGGACCAGTCATTCGAAATGACTTCTCCATGCATTTTATGCATTGGTAAAAGCACTATGATGAAAAGTGTGATATGTTTTCAGGTATCTCCTATACTAATAGAGCCACATGCTCACCGGTTTGCCACATGATGTAGGCCTATGGACTGAACAAGAAACCACCAAAAATTTTAACCAGTCATCGTTCTCACAACACTGAGGACCAGTCATTCGAAATGACTTCTCCATGCATTTTATGCATTGGTAAAAGCACTATGATGAAAAGTGTGATATGTTTTCAGGTATCTCCTATACTAATAGAGCCACATGCTCACCGGTTTGCCACATGATGTAGGCCTATGGACTGAACAAGAAACCACCAAAAATTTTAACCAGTCATCATTCTAACAACACTGAGGACCAGTCATTCGAAATGACTTATCCATGCATTTTATGCATTGGTAAAAGCACTATGATGAAAAGTGTGATATGTTTTCAGGTATCTCCTATACTAATAGAGCCACATGCTCACCGGTTTGCCACATGATGTAGGCCTATGGACTGAACAAGAAACCACCAAAAATTTTAACCAGTCATCGTTCTCACAACACTGAGGACCAGTCATTCGAAATGACTTCTCCATGCATTTTATGCATTGGTAAAAGCACTATGATGAAAAGTGTGATATGTTTTCAGGTATCTCCTATACTAATAGAGCCACATGCTCACCGGTTTGCCACATGATGTAGGCCTATGGACTGAACAAGAAACCACCAAAAATTTTAACCAGTCATCGTTCTCACAACACTGAGGACCAGTCATTCGAAATGACTTCTCCATGCATTTTATGCATTGGTATAAGCACTATGATGAAAAGTGTGATATGTTTTCAGGTATCTCCTATACTAATAGAGCCACATGCTCACCGGTTTGCCACATGATGTAGGCCTATGGATTGAACAAGAAACCACCAAAAATTTTAACCAGTCATCGTTCTCACAACACTGAGGACCAGTCATTCGAAATGACTTCTCCATGCATTTTATGCATTGGTAAAAGCACTATGATGAAAAGTGTGATATGTTTTCAGGTATCTCCTATACTAATAGAGCCACATGCTCACCGGTTTGCCACATGATGTAGGCCTATGGACTGAACAAGAAACCACCAAAAATTTTAACCAGTCATCGTTCTAACAACACTGAGGACCAGTCATTCGAAATGACTTCTCCATGCATTTTATGCATTGGTAAAAGCACTATGATGAAAAGTGTGATATGTTTTCAGGTATCTCCTATACTAATGGAGCCACATGCTCACCGGTTTGCCACATGATGTAGGCCTATGGACTGAACAAGAAACCACCAAAAATTTTAACCAGTCATCGTTCTCACAACACTGAGGACCAGTCATTCGAAATGACTTCTCCATGCATTTTATGCATTGGTAAAAGCACTATGATGAAAAGTGTGATATGTTTTCAGGTATCTCCTATACTAATAGAGCCACATGCTCACCGGTTTGCCACATGATGTAGGCCTATGGACTGAACAAGAAACCACCAAAAATTTTAACCAGTCATCGTTCTCACAACACTGAGGACCAGTCATTCGAAATGACTTCTCCATGCATTTTATGCATTGGTAAAAGCACTATGACGAAAAGTGTGATATGTTTTCAGGTATCTCCTATACTAATAGAGCCACATGCTCACCGGTTTGCCACATGATGTAGGCCTATGGACTGAACAAGAAACCACCAAAAATTTTAACCAGTCATCATTCTAACAACACTGAGGACCAGTCATTCGAAATGACTTATCCATGCATTTTATGCATTGGTAAAAGCACTATGATGAAAAGTGTGATATGTTTTCAGGTATCTCCTATACTAATAGAGCCACATGCTCACCGGTTTGCCACATGATGTAGGCCTGTGGACTGAACAAGAAACCACTAAAAATTTTAACCAGTCATCGTTCTCACAACACTGAGGACCAGTCATTCGAAATGACTTCTCCATGCATTTTATGCATTGGTAAAAGCACTATGATGAAAAGTGTGATATGTTTTCAGGTATCTCCTATACTAATAGAGCCACATGCTCACCGGTTTGCCACATGATGTAGGCCTATGGATTGAACAAGAAACCACCAAAAATTTTAACCAGTCATCGTTCTCACAACACTGAGGACCAGTCATTCGAAATGACTTCTCCATGCATTTTATGCATTGGTAAAAGCACTATGATGAAAAGTGTGATATGTTTTCAGGTATCTCCTATACTAATAGAGCCACATGCTCACCGGTTTGCCACATGATGTAGGCCTATGGACTGAACAAGAAACCACCAAAAATTTTAACCAGTCATCGTTCTCACAACACTGAGGACCAGTCATTCGAAATGACTTCTCCATGCATTTTATGCATTGGTAAAAGCACTATGATGAAAAGTGTGATATGTTTTCAGGTATCTCCTATACTAATAGAGCCACATGCTCACCGGTTTGCCACATGATGTAGGCCTATGGACTGAACAAGAAACCACCAAAAGTTTTAACCAGTCATCGTTCTCACAACACTGAGGACCAGTCATTCGAAATGACTTCTCCATGCATTTTATGCATTGGTAAAAGCACTATGATGAAAAGTGTGATATGTTTTCAGGTATCTCCTATACTAATAGAGCCACATGCTCACCGGTTTGCCACATGATGTAGGCCTATGGACTGAACAAGAAACCACTAAAAATTTTAACCAGTCATCGTTCTCACAACACTGAGGACCAGTCATTCGAAATGACTTCTCCATGCATTTTATGCATTGGTAAAAGCACTATGATGAAAAGTGTGATATGTTTTCAGGTATCTCCTATACTAATAGAGCCACATGCTCACCGGTTTGCCACATGATGTAGGCCTATGGACTGAACAAGAAACCACCAAAAATTTTAACCAGTCATCGTTCTCACAACACTGAGAACCAGTCATTCGAAATGACTTCTCCATGCATTTTATGCATTGGTAAAAGCACTATGATGAAAAGTGTGATATGTTTTCAGGTATCTCCTATACTAATAGAGCCACATGCTCGCCGGTTTGCCACATGATGTAGGCCTATGGACTGAACAAGAAACCACCAAAAATTTTAACCAGTCATCGTTCTCACAACACTGAGGACCAGTCATTCGAAATGACTTCTCCATGCATTTTATGCATTGGTAAAAGCACTATGATGAAAAGTGTGATATGTTTTCAGGTATCTCCTATACTAATAGAGCCACATGCTCACCGGTTTGCCACATGATGTAGGCCTATGGACTGAACAAGAAACCACCAAAAATTTAAACCAGTCATCGTTCTCACAACACTGAGGACCAGTCATTCGAAATGACTTCTCCATGCATTTTATGCATTGGTAAAAGCACTATGATGTAAAGTGTGATATGTTTTCAGGTATCTCCTATACTAATAGAGCCACATGCTCACCGGTTTGCCACATGATGTAGGCCTAAGGACTGAACATGAAACCACCAAAAATTTTAACCAGTCATCGTTCTCACAACACTGAGGACCAGTCATTCAAAATGACTTCTCCATGCATTTTATGCATTGGTAAAAGCACTATGATGAATAGTGTGATATGTTTTCAGGTATCTCCTATACTAATAGAGCCACATGCTCACCGGTTTGCCACATGATGTAGGCCTATGGACTGAACAAGAAACCACCAAAAATTTTAACCAGTCATCGTTCTCACAACACTGAGGACCAGTCATTCGAAATGACTTCTCCATGCATTTTATGCATTGGTAAAAGCACTATGATGAAAAGTGTGATATGTTTTCAGGTATCTCCTATACTAATAGAGCCACATGCTCACCGGTTTGCCACATGATGTAGGCCTATGGACTGAACAAGAAACCACCAAAAATTTTAACCAGTCATCGTTCTCACAACACTGAGGACCAGTCATTCGAAATGACTTCTCCATGCATTTTATGCATTGGTAAAAGCACTATGATGAAAAGTGTGATATGTTTTCAGGTATCTCCTATACTAATAGAGCCACATGCTCACCGGTTTGCCACATGATGTAGGCCTATGGACTGAACAAGAAACCACCAAAAATTTTAACCAGTCATCGTTCTCACAACACTGAGGACCAGTCATTCGAAATGACTTCTCCATGCATTTTATGCATTGGTAAAAGCACTATGATGAAAAGTGTGATATGTTTTCAGGTATCTCCTATACTAATAGAGCCACATGCTCACCGGTTTGCCACATGATGTAGGCCTATGGACTGAACAAGAAACCACCAAAAATTTTAACCAGTCATCGTTCTCACAACACTGAGGACCAGTCATTCGAAATGACTTCTCCATGCATTTTATGCATTGGTAAAAGCACTATGATGAAAAGTGTGATATGTTTTCAGGTATCTCCTATACTAATAGAGCCACATGCTCACCGGTTTGCCACATGATGTAGGCCTATGGACTGAACAAGAAACCACCAAAAATTTTAACCAGTCATCGTTCTCACAACACTGAGGACCAGTCATTCGAAATGACTTCTCCATGCATTTTATGCATTGGTAAAAGCACTATGAAGAAAAGTGTGATATGTTTTCAGGTATCTCCTATACTAATAGAGCCACATGCTCACCGGTTTGCCACATGATGTAGGCCTATGGACTGAACAAGAAACCACCAAAAATTTTAACCAGTCATCGTTCTCACAACACTGAGGACCAGTCATTCGAAATGACTTCTCCATGCATTTTATGCATTGGTAAAAGCACTATGATGAAAAGTGTGATATGTTTTCAGGTATCTCCTATACTAATAGAGCCACATGCTCACCGGTTTGCCACATGATGTAGGCCTATGGACTGAACAAGAAACCACCAAAAATTTTAACCAGTCATCGTTCTCACAACACTGAGGACCAGTCATTCGAAATGACTTCTCCATGCATTTTATGCATTGGTAAAAGCACTATGATGAAAAGTGTGATATGTTTTCAGGTATCTCCTATACTAATAGAGCCACATGCTCACCGGTTTGCCACATGATGTAGGCCTATGGACTGAACAAGAAACCACCAAAAATTTTAACCAGTCATCATTCTAACAACACTGAGGACCAGTCATTCGAAATGACTTATCCATGCATTTTATGCATTGGTAAAAGCACTATGATGAAAAGTGTGATATGTTTTCAGGTATCTCCTATACTAATAGAGCCACATGCTCACCGGTTTGCCACATGATGTAGGCCTATGGACTGAACAAGAAACCACCAAAAATTTTAACCAGTCATCGTTCTCACAACACTGAGGACCAGTCATTCGAAATGACTTCTCCATGCATTTTATGCATTGGTAAAAGCACTTTGATGAAAAGTGTGATATGTTTTCAGGTATCTCCTATACTAATAGAGCCACATGCTCACCGGTTTGCCACATGATGTAGGCCTATGGACTGAACAAGAAACCACCAAAAATTTTAACCAGTCATCATTCTCACAACACTGAGGACCAGTCATTCGAAATGACTTCTCCATGCATTTTATGCATTGGTAAAAGCACTATGATGAAAAGTGTGATATGTTTTCAGGTATCTCCTATACTAATAGAGCCACATGCTCACCGGTTTGCCACATGATGTAGGCCTATGGACTGAACAAGAAACCACCAAAAATTTTAACCAGTCATCGTTCTCACAACACTGAGGACCAGTCATTCGAAATGACTTCTCCATGTATTTTATGCATTGGTAAAAGCACTATGATGAAAAGTGTGATATGTTTTCAGGTATCTCCTATACCAATAGAGCCACATGCTCACCGGTTTGCCACATGATGTAGGCCTATGGATTGAACAAGAAACCACCAAAAATTTTAACCAGTCATCGTTCTCACAACACTGAGGACCAGTCATTCGAAATGACTTCTCCATGCATTTTATGCATTGGTAAAAGCACTATGATGAAAAGTGTGATATGTTTTCAGGTATCTCCTATACTAATAGAGCCACATGCTCACCGGTTTGCCACATGATGTAGGCCCATGGACTGAACAAGAAACCACCAAAAATTTTAACCAGTCATCGTTCTCACAACACTGAGGACCAGTCATTCGAAATGACTTCTCCATGCATTTTATGCATTGGTAAAAGCACTATGATGAAAAGTGTGATATGTTTTCAGGTATCTCCTATACTAATAGAGCCACATGCTCACCGGTTTGCCACATGATGTAGGCCTATGGATTGAACAAGAAACCACCAAAAATTTTAACCAGTCATCGTTCTCACAACACTGAGGACCAGTCATTCGAAATGACTTCTCCATGCATTTTATGCATTGGTAAAAGCACTATGATGAAAAGTGTGATATGTTTTCAGGTATCTCCTATACTAATAGAGCCACATGCTCACCGGTTTGCCACATGATGTAGGCCCATGGACTGAACAAGAAACCACCAAAAATTTTAACCAGTCATCGTTCTCACAACACTGAGGACCAGTCATTCGAAATGACTTCTCCATGCATTTTATGCATTGGTAAAAGCACTATGATGAAAAGTGTGATATGTTTTCAGGTATCTCCTATACTAATAGAGCCACATGCTCACCGGTTTGCCACATGATGTAGGCCCATGGACTGAACAAGAAACCACCAAAAATTTTAACCAGTCATCGTTCTCACAACACTGAGGACCAGTCATTCGAAATGACTTCTCCATGCATTTTATGCATTGGTAAAAGCACTATGATGAAAAGTGTGATATGTTTTCAGGTATCTCCTATACTAATAGAGCCACATGCTCACCGGTTTGCCACATGATGTAGGCCTATGGACTGAACAAGAAACCACCAAAAATTTTAACCAGTCATCGTTCTCACAACACTGAGGACCAGTCATTCGAAATGACTTCTCCATGCATTTTATGCATTGGTAAAAGCACTATGATGAAAAGTGTGATATGTTTTCAGGTATCTCCTATACTAATAGAGCCACATGCTCACCGGTTTGCCACATGATGTAGGCCTATGGACTGAACAAGAAACCACCAAAAATTTTAACCAGTCATCGTTCTCACAACACTGAGGACCAGTCATTCGAAATGACTTCTCCATGCATTTTATGCATTGGTAAAAGCACTATGATGAAAAGTGTGATATGTTTTCAGGTATCTCCTATACTAATAGAGCCACATGCTCACCGGTTTGCCACATGATGTAGGCCTATGGACTGAACAAGAAACCACCAAAAATTTTAACCAGTCATCGTTCTCACAACACTGAGGACCAGTCATTCGAAATGACTTCTCCATGCATTTTATGCATTGGTAAAAGCACTATGATGAAAAGTGTGATATGTTTTCAGGTATCTCCTATACTAATAGAGCCACATGCTCACCGGTTTGCCACATGATGTAGGCCTATGGACTGAACAAGAAACCACCAAAAATTTTAACCAGTCATCGTTCTCACAACACTGAGGACCAGTCATTCGAAATGACTTCTCCATGCATTTTATGCATTGGTAAAAGCACTATGATGAAAAGTGTGATATGTTTTCAGGTATCTCCTATACTAATAGAGCCACATGCTCACCGGTTTGCCACAT